>NC_081154.1:16347863-16472863 GCF_958295425.1 Solea solea | reverse complement strand
ACAATAGAACTCTGATTGGGAAATGACAGCCTTTTTGTTTTGGAAAGCAACACAAAGGCATAAATCTCACTGGTGCATTGGCCACTTTTCTTTTTTCGACTCTCCGTCCTATACAAATAAAGAGTCTAATAATGACATTAGATGCACGGAACTGCTTCATTTAAAATTTGGGCCACAACTTTTAAATATAAACAAATGTCTGTTACATTCAAACCATTATCAAACTAGTTCACACACTGCATACACAAGGAGATTTAAATTCAAGACGTTTGAAATTAAACATTATGGAATTTTATTACAATGGTGAAAGTGTGATTTATAAACAAAAGCAAATCTTCAGCAAGCAAATATTTCAGCCCCCATTTAAACAGTTTGTGCACACCTCAGTGTTTGATTGCAGAGGTGTTTCATTCCTTTCTTTCTTTTTTTTACCTCTGAAATCCTACAATGTAAACCTTGTTCTTGCTTAGGGTGTTAGAAAATCAAATCATTAACACTGAGGCTTGTTCAGATGTAAGGCTTTGTAGTCATAAGGTCTTTGATATCCGACTCATGGCTAAGAGAGAAGACAGGAAATCCAATTAAAGCTGGGGTCTGGAAGTCTGGAGAAGCTATCAAATGGAAAACACTTAATATACGGTCTGTATTCTAATCAAAGCTGCAGCCCCAAAATACTTGAACACTCACTGACTGGTGTCTCCGAAATCACCTGTAAGAAAACATGTATAATGAAAAGCACAGGCAATCAGAGATGGCAGACTTCACCCCATTCACACAACTAGTGGTCATATTGGCAAGTGTGGAAACACAAACAGACAGACAGACAGACAGACAGCCCTGCCCCTCTGGAGTTCCTGCTCATCTGAAAAGACTCTAGTCGCGAGTAGGAACATCTTTCAGGGAAAGTTTTGTGGTCAAGGGAAAGTTTTTCCCTGGGTAATTTCGGTGGAAATGCGCCAAGTTTTTTTTTCATAATCCTTATGTGAAAAATGGGCTCTTATTTTTATGCTCAGTGGCAGAGTGAGTGGTCTTTCAACTGGGATTTTGTGGGTTTGATTCCTTGTGTGTCCTAGGGCAAGACACTTAACCCTGCCTAGCTCCTGATGGCTGTATACAGTATATGAATATGATCGTACATGAATGGCAACACTTTGGTATAAAGCAGTTTTGAGTGGTCCTCAAGAGAAAGCACTATAAAAATACAGACCATTTACTTGCAGGGAAAAAAGGAGCAGTAACCTCACCGTTTGGTCAGCCAGTAGCCGTTGACCTGAAGAAGTGTAAAACCCTGTCATTTTCACGTAATGTTAAATTTCTGCCAAATAAAGTGTAGCTCGGCCATTAACTTTTTGCTTTAAAAGTAAAAGCCTTGGGGTGTTTGTTAAAAAGCGAGTAGCTGCTTTATGAACTAGCTTGAGGTGCGAAAGGGAAAGGACTGGCAAAGACTAACGTAAAGTGTGTTGCTGTAGTTAAGCCTTGAGCTAATAAAAAGTGCGGGTTGCTGTTTCCTAATCTTGCAGTTTCAGAAAGGGCTTTACGTTTCCCAAAAGGTGAAATTGAAAAAAATCAGGTCTGAAATAAGAGGCCAAATCAGCAGCAACACTTGAAATGGAAACATTGAACATGTTGGACCAAACAAGATCCACTTCGTCTTTGTTTTACCTTCATTTAGATGGAGGAGGAACAGTCTCAGGAAGGGTGGAACACATAAATAACATCTAAAGTCTAGATCTAGACTATAAATACTAGTAAAATCTATTGATGGCAACTGTATATTTAGGGACATCCTTTACGGCACAGCATCGCGTTCTATCACTGAGAGGGGCATTATCTATACAACACTAAATATCATTTCCTCTAAGGACACCCTGTGGGACACTGTTATGTAGGGACAGTAGGGAACTCCATAACAACACCCTTTTTGAATGGAGGGGCACCCACAGGAAATGAAGTTGCAAGAGCCTTCATTATATAGGGCATTGCATCACTTTTCTCCACCGGAAAAGCACTCCTTTTAGAAACAGTCATATTTTTAAATTTATATTCCACTTTAGAGGCCACAGATGAATGGCAGTATAGGCACTTCCTCATGTTTTTATCACTCAAGAGGTTAAGAGCGCGTCTTGTGACTCAAGAGGGCTGGGAGAGTTTTGAAGAATGGACATAATGTGTCATTTAAAGGAACTCTGACTGTCCACTGCTTAAAAGACAATCCCAGCTGTGAGACTGAATCTCTTGGTGGGCTGTTATTAGGCCATTTACTGCTTCATTTTTGCTTTTATAGCTGACGTGTGGCTCTCAGGAAAGTGTGTTTGAAAAATGCTTTGTTGGCAAACAGGGGATTATGAGAATGTGGGCTCCCAGAGATAGTTTGGCTGCACAGTGGGGCACTGGAACGCAGTAATTACTAAATCTCTCCTGTTTCCGCTCCTATTACTGTCCCCTTTACTTCTCACTGGCTGCAACCTGAGCTTCTAACCCCTCCCTTTTGTGTTTTACATACAAGAAGAAGAAGATGGTGCATTTTATCTCAGCAATCCTTTAGTTTTGACTAAACCGTTATTTACAGAGTCATTTTAGTGTACAGACAGACCGGTGGTGTAACTATAGGTGTAATTTATGCTGTGTTACGAGGTTTGTGTTCCACATTGGGGGGAATTGTCAATGAAAATGGAACTCTTCGAGTCTTCTCAGTTACATTTCAGAGGCTGTGTGGTGTATGAACAGTGGAAACTGGCTAATTGCAACCTATCCTTTCAGGGACACGGGGTAATATTGGGACAACTAAACAGTGGAAAATGTCTTGCAATTATCTAGCTGCTGCCAAGTTGTGACCCTGCACCGCAAGAGCTGAGCAAATGGATTATGGCGGCGGGCTTCCTTTTCAAGTCGCTGCCAAGCGTATAATTTGTCGTCCGGTGTTGTTGAAGCAAATTGATTCTGTGCACACGACTTTTTGATATATGTGGCACAAATAGGACTGTTCTCTGCTGTCAAATCACCATTTGATGTGGTTTATGCAGATTGTCTATCGAATCAGCTTTTGTATGGTGCTGTTGTTTTTGAAATTATCGCTGCTCGCTTCAGTCTCTATAGACGTCATATTACTATATGATTGCTCAGTCAGCGGTCGTTACAGTGAACAGCTCCTTGGCTCATACATTTTTATTTTATTCACCTCCCAGGACTCAAGCACACCAAGCTCAGTCCATGGTTCTGATCGCTTCCCCTTTGACCTCTCCTTTCTACTTTTCCAATACAATAAGCAAAGTCAAATCCACGTTCTTGTTTAATATTACCTGTATGCAGTGTGTGTGTATGTATTAGTGACATGCGCGTACAAGGGCCCATCACAATAGCTTGTCATTACTATGTTGCGCCACTGAAACAGACACAAACACTAAGGATTATTTGGTGTGCCACTGTCTGTTATAGCTTGTATCCAATGTACAGAAAACAATAGCTCAAACATGTGATTGTTAACTAAAATAAATGGCATCAGTGCCCGTTTTAAGCCACCCGAGTTTGCTGTGCACTTTAAATCCATGGAGATTCAAGATTCACTTTGATGTCATTTCTTCTGTGTATTGGCCTACACAGAGAGAGAGTAGAGTAATACACCGCAGAACTTGACGGATTGAAAATAACTGACCCGTACAATGGCCCCGCAGTGGTTTTTAAGAGGATGAAATCAGCCAAAGTGGAAGTTTTCTGACGTCTTCGTTTTGTGATAAACTCAAAGAGGAAAAAAGTTAACTAGCCTCAGATTATGTATAACTCAGCCACTGGGTGCCACATCCAGTGTTCTAGAGCCAGTCCCAAGCCCAGATAAATAAGGAGGATTGCGTCAGGAAGAGTGTCCGCCATAAAACCAAATCAAATAGGCTGAGCGTTGTAAACAGTACTGCCATACTGGATCAGTCAAGGCCCGCCCTGCTTGACTGCCCTCGATGCTCTGATCAACAGGTGCTGATGGAAATTGTCCTTCTGAGAGACCAGAATGATGGTTCACGGAAGTTAAAATGCCCTCACTTTGCTTGTCCTCCATGTTTTGGCATCCAATTAATGGTTTCCATCTTGACTTTTATGAATACAGCCAGCAAAGAGACACATTGCATAGTATAGATGTTGCTGGTTACATACAGCATAATGGCGTCGTTTGAGTGTTGCCTGTTGGGTTGCTTTACATCAGACACTAGAGCTCTATAACACAATTCCGGGACCAGAAAACAAGACTCATGTCTGCTAAGACATCATTTACATTTACATTTAAGCATTTAGCAGACACCTTTATCCAAAGCGACTTGCAAAAGAGAGGAACAAGCTACATAGAAGTGGTGTTGGGAAGAACTGATAGAAGATGAGAGTGCAGAGGTGGATCCAAGTGTAGAAGGAGATGCAGTGGAGGTGGTAGTGGTATAAGACAGAAGATGCTCTTGGAAGAGCTGGGTCTTCAAGAGCTTCTTGATGAAAGGGTCAAGTCACAAATTCTCATTCCATCTTTTTGCTCCAACTGACTTCCTGAGGATAAGAATGTAAACAAACATGGCGTCCTACAGCGTACAACCCTTTCTGTGGACATAGCCATTTCACTCAGTTCTAAGCAAATGCTGCTTTCATTATAGACCATTTTAAATCTGTTAGAATTGTAAAAGTCAGTTGTTGAAGTATAAAAAAAATTATTTCATCAAATTTAGGCGGGGTAAAGACAGCAGCCCACAGCATGTGGGGAAATAACCATATTGCTCCACACGAGTGCAGTGTATGAAATATTAATATAAATTAATTATTTATCATTTAGCTTGGGGGCATTTCAAACTATCCCCGGATCCTTAGCGGACATCGTTTTGAAAAGTGCTGCCCTTAGCCGCCCCCAGTACTAAATATGATGGATTTTCTATTGGAATAAGGGAGAATAAATATACAACTACTCTTAAGCTGTATACCCCAATCACACTGTGTGCCAGAATTCAAAGATCACCAACATTTATAAACCCTCTAAATGTTTTGTCATCTTTTGCCCTATGTCTGCTGGGATTGACACCACTTCTGTGTAGAAAGCAACACCTGCTGGTTTGAACACAGGCAGGTTTGCAGAGTGTACCAATGGTCCTGGCCCTGGAACTGTGCCACTGCTTACTGGTGTGAAAGTGTAATGAGAACAGGAGTGATTAGATTAACCTGAAATGTAAAGGTTTTGTGGCCCCAGCATCTCTGCAGAACTGGTGATCTCACACCACAGCCACAGCTTTACGACCCAGCTGCAATTCATATTTATCTCGTAAAACTGCATCTGTCTTAGAGTGCTTAGTAGAAAAGCCAATTGGACTCCCTTAGTCATCATAAGCCAGACTTCTTTTGTCTTCTCCCTTCAGGGATCCCCACAGCGGATCATCTGTCTCCATCTTGCCCTGATCCCTTGTGTCCTCTTCTGTCACACCAGCTGTCCTCCTGTGCCACTTCACAACATCCATGAACCTTCTCTGTGGTCTTCCTCTTTTCATCCTGCCCAGCAGCTCCATCTTCAACATCCTCTGTCCAAAATAATCCCTATCCCTCCTCTGCACGTGACCAAATCATGTTGACCTTGACTCGCTTACTTTATTTCCAAGCCGTAACGCTATTATGGAATTATTGATCCATACCACCAAAAATATCCTGCTTACCCCAGCTCTGAATAATGGTCCAACATGCTGGTGGCCTCTTGATCCTTAGCCATGTCGAGATTTTGTCACTTTTCAGATACTGCACTCGTGCACGTCTGCAGAGTTGAAAGGTGTCTGACACAGATTGAGATCGCAAAACCTGCTTTGCCTTCAGATCACACTCAAATAGGAGATTTTTTTTTTCACCCCCTTTTTATAATTTGACACTAAAGCCATAACTGGGAGTAAGACGAAAACTGCTGAACCATTTTATGCTGATTTTCACCTGCACGAAGCATTTGAATGTTCATAATATCCTTATCACATAGTGCCACAGGGGCGGCTTGTACCTGTCTCTTTCACTGGTTTACCCTGCTCCCTCTTTACATTTTGCACAGTCTGACTTTCTTTTCAATCTTAAGTTTCTCTCATTTCTCTTTTCCGCAATAGATGAATTTCGATTTACCCAAAGTTTCCTAATATTAGATTTGACACCGTCATTAATGCTGCCCCAGATGCCTCAATGCTTCGACCATTCCCTCGGTAATCAACGTCCCAGTCACCACCACAATATGGCCCATTGAATTATTATGTTTCTCACATAAAATGATCCATTAAAATTACATTTCCCACATTATTCTTTGTGCATCAGTAATTACTAATTCTGCTTAGACAAGGACATAATCTCCTTAAGGTTTTGCGGCTCACAGCTGTCATCCATCACAGCTGTCAAGTCTAGATCTGATGCCACAGTTCAACTGTGATGTGATTATAAATGTTATCAGCATAATTATGATCACAATAGGTGCTGCTGTCACTACGGCTGTTTGTAATAAAACTTTATACATTTATTACTAATACACACATATATAATTACTGGCAGTAGAATAGTTATAGTTACTTTTTTATATATTATTTTAAATGCTTGTCTCTGTTTTCTATCAATGGACATGTGCCTAAAACAGTTACATCAAAGATAGGGTGATGTGAAAAATAAAAAGTATCTGGAATAACTTTCAAATTTATTCTCCAAAAGGTCCCAACTGTGTACCAGGCACGTTATAAATCTACAGTGAGTTTGATGAATCACCTGGAAAAGGCCTCGGGTTCATTTATGCTGCTGTTTCAAACGGTGTAACTCTCACATAGACATACGGGATATGCATAGATGCTGCATTTCCTGTGTTTACCCATTGCAGTGATTTGTCAGCACATCAGCCACCTTAGTATGGGCAAGTCTGCACTATAAGGCAATACAGGTAGACGTGGGAAGAGTAGTTTTTCACAGTAAAATGCAGTAGGCTACTATTTCCTGTGAAAAGTAAGGCTTCCTTCCTTTCTTCCCTCCCTCACAAGATGTTGGCGATGTTGATGCGTTCACAGTCAATGCAGTGTTGTCATATGTCTGACTGTCACTGCCCTGTTTTTAACATTCCTGACATGGCAATGGTTATTGAGTAATCCACCGGAGGGCAGTACGGAGTCCAGTTTCACAAAATCTCAAATTGAAGCTTGCCTCCCCATGATGTCCAATGGTACTGCTCCATTTCATTTTTTAATTTGTATCCGTGCGCCTTAAACTTGTCATGACATGCTTCGAGCTTCCACTCATTTACATTAAAACATACATGAATATAGACGGAAAGGTTCCAACTGTGTCTTCTTCTCCCTTTAGGGGTCACCACATCGGCTAATCTGCCTCCATCTTGTCCTTTCCCTTCACCAACTATCCTTAAAATCCTTTGTCCAATATAATCACCATCCATTTACATTTTACATTTTAGCATTTAGCAGACACTTTTATCCAAAGGGACCTACAAGAGAGGAATAATCTACATAGAAGTAGTCTTGGAAAGAACTCCAGATGGGAACAGTGTACTGATAGAGTGTGAGAGTGCCAAGGTGGATCCAAGTGCAGGGGAGGGGGTAAGGTGAGTGTTCGGAGGTAGCGTTGTAGTCAAGACCACCTAAACCGAGACCAAGTCGAGACCAAGACCACAGTGTATCAAGACCAAGACAAGACCAGTAAAAGTTGGACGTGGTCCCAACTGTCTCCGTTAGCGTCATTTTGCAGAATTTACAAGTTGCGCTGTGTTTTCTTTTGGAGGTATTTATGCACAAAAAGTCTTTATGGTTCAGGTAACCAAATTTTATTATAGATGAGTTGGCTGACATCTTCTCATGGACTCTTTTCCTGTCACTCACATGCACTTTTGTAGGGGGCGTATGAAAGGGGGTGGGAGGGGTGACAGCCGTTAATGGTGACAAAAATTTCAAATGGTAAACGAGTCAAGTTATTGGTTGTACCCGAAGCAATATGATTTACGCAAAATCACAGTAATGATATTAACAAGTTAATCCAAAAAATGCAATTTATTTATATCCCCACAGTTGTGGTGTTGACTGGTCTTAAAATAAATTCCTGAGTCCGCTTTGTCCGAGACCGAGTAAAAATGCAGTTGATTCCGAGACGAGACCTTCAAAAAGTGGTCTCGAGACCGCTCTCGAGACCAAGACTGATCTCGAGTACTACAACACTACAAGGAGGAGCTCTTGGAAGAGCTGGGTTTTCAAGAGCTTCTTGAAGACATACTGGGACTTCCTGTTCTGGTAGTGCTTGATAGATCATTCCACCAGCGTGAACAACATAAGAACAGAGTCTGGATTGTCTTGTGTGGGGCGTTGATGAACGGAGTAGTCGAGGGGTAACATATGCCTTTAGGAGAGCATTTGGGAGCAGAACCATGAAGCACTTTGTAGGCTAGCATCAGTGATTTGAATTTGAGCAGTTAAGGGTAGCCAGTGGAGCTCAATGAACAGAGGGCTGATATGTGCCTTTTTAGGCTGATATCCCTCCTCTGCAAGTGACCAAACCATCTCATCCTTGACTCTCTCTTTATTTTCATACTGTTCATCCCTTAAACATTTCTAATCCTGTCCATCCTGGTCATGCCCAAGCTCAGCATCTTCAGCTCTGCCACCTCCAGCTCCTCCTCCTTTCTTTTAGTCAGTACCACTGTCTCCAGGCCATACATCATAGCAGGTCTCACACTCATCTTGTAGACCTTCCCTTTCACTTTCGCTGTTATCCGTCTGTCACACATCAGCACTGACAATCGTCTCCGCCCACACCACCCTGCCTGCACTCTCTTCTTCACCTTCTTCTGTGCACTGTCCCTTTTCTTTGGATGGTTGACTCCAGATATTTAAACTCCTCCACTCTCTCTACTCCTTTACTCCTGATAACTCTAAGTTACTGTATGTCATCTTATCTCTCTTTGCTTCCTCCACTGTCAAACACAAGCCTGTCTCTTTTTGTTGGTGAGCCTCTGAAACGCTGCTGGTTCTCATTGTGCAAATCTTTATAAAGATGTGGCAACTCCATATATATATATGATTATATCTTTCAGACTTACATGCACAAACACATTGCCATTCTTTTTTTCCCTCGCAGCTTTCTTGACAGTGGCCTCGGGATTTAATTGAGTTCCTGTCAGAAATATCAATTGTTCAATTTCTCATCTGTCAGAGGGATGTGGAGGGAGAAGAGCGAGGTGGGAAGATATTTGCCCCCATTCTGTAAACAGGCTGTCAGTCAGCAGCTTGGAACAGAAACAAACTAAAACAAGTAGTGAAGGAGAGAATAGGAACAGGAAATAGAACTGATGGTATATGATGAGATTAGTGCAACAACAGTCCATCCCACTTTGATAACTACCACCCTTTCTAAGGAACGGTCATAGTCACATCAACAATAGGACTATTGAATTTTCAGGACAAGGGTGTTATTTGGTCCCCTTTTCCATGGCTGAAATTTCATTCATCATTCATTAGAGCTGCAACTAACGATTATTTTTATAATTGATTAATCTGTCGATTATTTTCCCGATTAATCGAGTTATCGGTTTGGTCCATAAAATGTCAGAAAATGTTAAAAATGTTGATCGGTGTTAGCTAAAACAATTGGATTTCTTGATTTAATAATAAAAATGCTTCAAACCTATTAATAGATTATCAAAATAGGAAATTTTAAATGATATACAGCTCTGTCTATGCTGTGCATGGCCCTTGTGCCAAGAAGTAGCCTAAGATTTTAGTTGCCTGACAAAAGTCTTGCCTAATAAAATCTACTCCTGCTTAAAGTGACACATGTAGGATTCCAACCTTTAAATAATGTTTCCAAGATTAGTTTTGACTCCTTGTCTGCATTTGCACGATGCACTATGGTTTCGGGTTTGTGCCACAAAAAGAACTACAACATTGTACTTTACGGCATACGCCACAACCCCCTCGCTCAAACAGGGAAGCATTTGTATAAAATGCTATAACCAGTGGTGGGTTGTCAGGTCCAGCAGGGCCTTCTCTGCTGGACCTGACAATATCAAAAAAGTATTTTTTTTAATTATTATTTTTATTTTTTTAATAATCAAATGAATGTGTGTCTGAACGTGTCTGAATTCAATTAATTTTCCAGTATGTTATGATTATATTTCCATATGGTTATTTTTTGTGAAGCTGAGCTGTATTTTCCATATGTCATTAAACGCATCATAGCTCCGTGGACCTGCTCTAGTATCATTGCTGGCCTTTCGTTGAAGCTGCCATTTCCTATTTGGTTATAACTTTGACTGACGTGTGTCGTCAGCCAATCAAAATTTAATGCATAGTGACAGAACGTCCCCAGGGCCAGCAATGTGTCTGGTGCTAGCCCCTGCTGTTGTCAATAATGACGTTTGAACCTTTGGCGGGTTTCGAAGTAAGCTATGGCCACTGCATTAACACCACCGATCGATCATGTTTCTGATCTCCTTCTTGTGCACTTTTCACGGCGATCGTTTGGAGAAAAGAAGAAAGTTATTTCAAGAGGAAGACCTACACCGAAGAGGTACATCATTTACGGTAGTTGGAGTGTTAATGATAAATTGATAACATTTTTTTTAGAAGTGGTGAGGACAAAACTGTTTATCACAAATAGTGCTGGGTGCCGCGTATCTGACGCTTATGCTTATGTGGAAGCTTGTTTTTGTGTCATATAGTGGCTTGTGAAATTGCGTTTGCTGAGTGACATAACGGAAGATGTGGTGGTAATGATGCAGTAGCCTATAGATGCGCAGTGGTGTGCGTGTGCGCTATGGCATGTTTTTTTTTTTTTACTGAAGGCCCTGACTGGAACCCCACGGTACGCTACTGACTATAACATAGTCTACTGTACCTGGTCTGAAGACATGGTTGTTTGTACATCCTGCTTCAGAGTTCACTGGTATTATTGATACAAATGCCGTTTATCAATTGTGGGGGGAACCCGAGAGCAAATCCTTCACTGTGCTACTTTTGGTTTAGCCCAAGGCTCAGCTAAGGCTGTCGGATAAAGAAGCAAGCATGGTTCAAATTCAGGGGAGCCGAACTCCCCTGAATAGAGGACACAAGCTCCCCTGAAAGTCTACTTTGTGACATTGAGGGGTTGCTCAGTCTGAAACTTCGTCCATTTTTGTGTCACAGGTTACAGACTTTCATTTTCTGTACAATACCAATTTCCAAACATTTGTCGATGTCTATACTAATGATCCTAATGCCCATGCGTGGCGGCGCTGCACTCAAATCAGCTACATTTTAATGTGAAGTTCCCTCTTCAGGCTTGGAGTGATGGGATTTGTTAGGGAGACACTCACATTTGTTTGTTGTATGCAAATGACTGTGCTCTGACAAGCAGGTGCAGATGTAAAGAGAGCCTGTAATGTATTTTAAAACTTAAGAGGTAAAAGTGTTTTGCCTCTAAAGGGACAATACAAATCACTTTATTTGGGACTTTGTGCATTTGACGCAACTATTGACAATCCAAATGCAAATGGATGCTTGACATACTGAACTGAACTGAACTGAACTGCTTGGTGAAAACGAGGCTTTTTACTGGCGGACTAGGCTTGAAATGCATGTTCAAAAAGTGAGACATGACATTGTAAGAAGTTCATAATTATATAATCCATTCAGAGAGGGGAAACCGATGTACTACACTCAGTTAGAGGTGTTCTGATCCCTGTTGGACCCCTTGTAGAACCACCCCTGTTAAGGAGTATCATTGATGGACTGATCTATCATTCACAGGTGGATGGATGTTGAGCTATATATAGTTTAAATGTTGCATTTCCTTTTTAATCTATACCAATAAAATGATTCACATAGTCCTTGCACTGCCTCTAAACACTGACCTGCGGCTTTACGAGTGTTTTTAATGGATGTAATGGGTGAACTGAAGTTGTCGGAGCCAAAAGGACCTCATTTGATGTTCCTGCAACAATGAGAGCGCGGTAATGATGAGCTACAATTTAATTTATGCTTTTTAAAAATTCACTTTGATTTCAACTGTGTACAGTAGGAAGCCACTGACTGAGTGTGTGTAAGTGTGTGTGTGTGTGTGTGAGAAATATAAATGGAAATGCACGTGTTCATGCTAATAATGAAGCCACGTGCAGGACGTGACATGTCAGTGGAAAACACGTGGTGCTGTAAGTAAAGTTTAAAGCCAATATGGTTTTTCTTTGAAGAATGAGATAATGTGTTTCAGCAGTTCTGTGTTAAAATGAAAAGTAAAGGGGGATTTGCTAAGTACACGCTGCAAATGTGAACAGTATCATTCTCTTTTCTATTTTCAGTTCATAACACAGGAAGCTCCTTACGTACGTACTGGCACACTTTCACACTGTATTTTTTTGTCACTATAATTAAAACAATATATATTTTTGCCTTTTCATGTGCGTCACACTCATTTTTATCATTTCATCTTCACATTTGCAGTTGCATATTATGTGTATTATAATCACTTATATTCACTTCTCCAAATTAAATGCATTTGTTCCATGAGGGGGCAATTTATTTAATAACACAAAGAGAGAGAGGACATAACCACTCAAGTATTTGGTGATCAAGCAGACATTAGTGAAATGAGGGAGGTAAATAGGCAGTATCTATCTTTATCTGTTGGTTTTGGCACATTGGTTACTTAAAGGAGAGCCTGAAGAGTAGGTCTGACAATCCTGCTGCAGGTGGCAGCTGCTGTCAGATTGGATGGATTCGGTTTTTACAAACCAGTGTCATTGGATTTCTCCGCTTTAGATTTATTGAACCACACCAACAGTAAAGTAAATAAAATTACTCAATAAAATATCTGTTAAAAGCATTAAAGTTGGCCACAGTCCCCTGATGAAAAATGTCTTTTTCCAGCATAGTTCACGTAACAAAAACAAATAAAAGCAGGCTTACTTGAGTTTGATTTTAGGTTGTGTTTTCCAGCCAGATTTAGACCTTTTCTACACGGTAACTTTCCCTTTATGATCTTTTTCTTTTTCCTTCTGAAAAAGGTTTCTGTACACACATGATAAATCCTTAAAAAAATGATCATGATCTCGATTCACATCTAGACGTGATCTCATTTCTAAATGATAATAATAATAACAACTATATTCTAAAACTTATACTTTATTAATCCCCTTAGGGAAATTATTATTTCTCTGCATTTGACCCATCCTAGAATTAGGAGCAGTGGGCAGTCACACTGAGTTGCGACCAGGGAGCAATGGGGGTTGTGTACCTTGCTCAAGAGTACCCCAGCCCTTTTGACCTGGTGGTGACTTCAACCGGTGACCCTCCTGTTACAAGCCCAGTTCCTTTTCCACTTGGCCACGGGCTGCCAAATAACCCTAATAACATGATAAGCCCATTATGCAGTGCCTAAAGAAATCACCCTTTTTGGCAGTTTACTTGAATGCCTAATTAAATTGAATTCTAATCTTTTGTTCATGAGCGCAATAAACCAGACAATCGTGATCTCAATTCTAAGCAAAAAAAACATTGTGATTCACATTTATTCCAGAATCGCGCAGCCCTAAAACACATCATCATTTAAGTGCCTCAGTTAATTAAAAAGAACTAAACGGAACTGTAAAATCCCACAGAACAACAACAACAACAACACCCTTGGAATCATCTACCACAGGAAATATAGAACTGAAGATATTTAGTGTGAAAGTCAAACTTTGGCTAAAGCAGCAGCAGAGATGTGAACATTAATACCATACCATAGTCCACACCACACATCACACATGTACATTTGTTTTCTTGTATTTATTGTTTTATTCATGCAAAATCCTGGCCAGGGATAAAGAATGCAAATTAGCTGAAGCTAAACATCTTACATATATTCCATTTTCTATTTTGTGGCAATGTTAGATGTATTGTCCCTGTTAAATAAATGTCTTCATCCCCCCCCAAAAAAAAGTATGAACTTAAATGCACACAAAAGAAATGAGAAAACACGCTCAGCATCTACATAAAGCTTGCTCACCTTGTACAACCTTTTATAAAAAAAGCTTCTATAAAGCTACAGTGGCTTCAGTCTACTATATCTTAACACTATGTTTGCTGCTTTTTGTCTCCATTAGATGACATTTACTGGCAAGAAACTTATATATACTTAGTATGAAATCCACTCACAAAGTCCACAGATGGCTGATTCTCTCTGTGGACTTAGAGCTCCTCATTAGGCAAGTTTGTGTAGAATCAAACAATGGATTTCAAATACTGAAGTCACAGAATAACTCATTTGATGGCGGCAGTGAATCAACAGATTTTCTTTGTGGACTTTGGTGCAGAGAAACAAACTCCACTTCCCCGTCGGAAAAGGCTTTAACAGTAAGATAGTTCTTCAGAAATCCTAGATGAGTCTTTTGTTAAGTGGCTGTTTCCTTGTGTCTCCACCAGCAGCCGGGTGTTTAGCCAGAGACAACATCTGTTTTTCTGGCTGCTTCTTGGCACTCGGGTGCTCAGTCAGTGCTTGATATGTCTCAGTAGCTCAGACAAAAAAACCTGAACTATCACTTTGTTTTGCTCATTAAGATACAGTGGCTTCCTCTTCCTTACTGCAGTTGAACAGTCATTACACTAATTAGCACTTGTAGCCATTGACACAATATTAATACTGACTGCCATAAGATTTCTTCTTTAATGGTTCAAATCATATTTTGTGCTACAGTGGTTTTGTGCAAAAAAAGAAGACTTTCAGTGTTGATAGGATTAAAAAGAAAATGATTAGAATTCCTCTGGTCTTCTCTTTGAGGGTCTGTGCTGAGAAACATCCTGCTGTGAAGGTCAAGTTCAAGCTTAAGTTGTTGCCACTGGAAAGACCTATAATGACCATGCACGCTTCTCCATCACATTTGGCTTGACCTCTGGCGAACATAACATTCACCCACTCGTCTTCCTGTCCTTTGTTTCACTTTGTCCAGCTTCTGTTTTCTCTCTCCCCTTGTCCTTCTGTTTCCTTCACTATTTCTCTCCTTTTGTCTTTATCTGTAAAGGTTTTTTGTTTTCCCCACACACTCACACACACACTCTCCTGTCCTGTATCTGCCCTACTTAGTGCGCTATAGGAGGAGATACTTTTATAGTTAGTGGAGTCATAACTTCAACATCTCACCTCTGTTTATGTCTGTCCAGGAAGCAAACATTGCATTTTCATAGCTTGTATTTTTGCGGCCCGAGTAGTATTTTCTTATTCATATCCATTAGCCAACAATGGCGCTCCAGTCACATTAAAACGGTCCAGTGCTTGTTGTCATCATTGTCATCATCACTCTCAGACTTTTTCCTTTACAAATTTCAGAGAACAGTTTACTGATATCTTTTTGAAAACCATACTTTTTTGGGGGACATTTTCATGAAACAGTGACTTATATATTGTCACAGTGGAGTTGAATGCATCTGGATTTAAGAGGGAATGTTTTTGTTGTGGCAGGATCGAATATGGTGAGACTGAAGCTCTGCAGTGTGGCAGGGTTTGTGGTTTATTCACAGCACTTCCCAGCAAAACTCAGCAGAGACAGAGGGGAGATTGTTTTTTTGTTTTTTTTCTTTTTAAATTAATGAGTCTCTTGCAAGGTACAGTGTGTCTCAACCTATTGACGCAAGGCTGTAGTCGCTTCTGATAATGAACAACTTGGCAGCTGTCTGCCACCGACATCACCCTCAATGGCCCTAGCTTCTTCATTGCAGTGCCTCAAAATTCTTCTATGTCATATTTTGGTTCAGAGAGCTGCTGTCAAGGCCAGATGGGTGATTAGCTAGATTGATGTGAAAGGTTTGGGTTGCAATGTGACAACAGCACAGAGTAGAGTAGTAGCAATCTCCTGGAGGGACACTAGAGGTTGCTACAGAGGACTGTTTATCACAACCTCCCTTGGCACAGTTTACACCTGGCAGAGCAGGTGTTTGGATAAAGAAATATGGTTCTATACTCTGGCCCTGAACTTTGCTCCACCAGAAGTGTGTGTGTCTGTGTTCTGGAGAACACTGTCGCCTTAAAAACTGTGAGATGGAAGACGTTTTGAACCGTCAGCATTCATCCTACAAGTGACCAGAAGAAGAACCAGTCAAAGCTGCAGCTAAAGTTTAGTACGTTAAGCGACGTCATTTTCAGCCCATTACTGCAAGTCGCAACCAATTGCCACTAATTGGCATGTGATCGGCAGTACCTGTAATGTAAAATATGAAGAGACATGGCACCGTTGCAGAGCCTGATCTCACTTTTGAGTAGTTGTGACAGTATTTTCTTCTCAAGGTCAGTCAGTCATCATCTTCCGCTTTATCCTCCACCAGAGGGTCGCGGGGGGTGCTGTGCCAATCTCAGCTACATCGGGCGAATGTTGTGACCCTTCAACTTTTCCTCTGAGTTCCAATAATAGTTACGTTCCAAAACATACAAGATTTATTCATTCAACTCCTTGGAGATATCCGTGCATTCAAAAGTGATGCCCACCAAACATCAGCATGTTAACATTTCCATTGTCAGCGTGTTTGCTGAAATCTTTGCTGTTCTGCTTCATAGAGTTGATGTCTAGGCCGTAGTCTCATCCTGCATTCACATGACTAGCCCCATTGTTCAATTTAGATTCAATTGCGATTATATACAAATCAGATTAGGTTGTTTAAATTCCTAAGGACAAGCGTCTTGCATCAAGTTGGCTTGGATGACTCAATTATCCCAAATGTGTATTAAATATCTAAACACCCCACTGACTATCACAACTAACCTAGTTGTGGTAGTCCTAACCCTAACCCTTTATGTCAATAACATACCAAATGTCTGTAGAAATATTAAAATGCAACTATATGCCGATGACACTGTATTATACGGTAATGCCAACTCAAAACAAGAAGCTGCTGCAATACTCACAGGAGCCTTGGTGGCATTTAAATTTCAATTTAAATTGTATTTAAACATTTAAATACGAAAAACCCCAGTCTGTATGTTCTTCTCCCAACAACCAGCAGAGGGGCCGCAACCATCGATCTTTGTGTGTGGAGAGGAACTTGATGTGGTTGAATATTTTAACTCCCTCTGGGGTTTTTTTTGACTCCAATCTGAAAAAAATCTTCTAGAGCAAACACCAAGGCGCTGACTAGAGGAGACGGTGATGTACCTACAACGGTGCAGGATGAAATTAAACTCTCCTCCATTGTTTAGCTTTGCGACACTGCTGTTGGAGTTCATTGACGACAATGCTTACTGTTTACTGAATCGACCTGGATACAGTATGTCCTATGTTATCTCGCATATTTCCTGCTTTAATACAATATTTTCTGTTGTTCTGTCACATTCAGATGCAAGACATGAATGTGATCCATCAAATCCGATCTGTAATGACTCAGATTTAAACAATTTGACTGGGAATATAAACATTATTCATTTCATTCAGTTCTTGTAATGACAGGTCTGTCTTTTCCAATCTTAACCAAACAAATTGGACTAGAGATGGATTAGCGTACGTTGACAGGTTTGGGGTTAAACTCAGTTCAGACATGTAGAGTTTGTCAGTTATTGTCACAGAAAGTATATCGGTACATTACTGTATGTTAGAGTTCTGTCTCGGCTGCTAACAGTGCAGGCATTGCTACATTCAGTCTTGCGTTTGAGTGTGGATGGATGGCGGTGTTTTTCTCTTTGTCTAAGTGAACACATTCTTTTCACTCCATCTCCTCTGAGTACACACTTTTAAAAGGTGTTGAACGGTGAGGGTGCACAGAGAGGGGACGATTGATCACCAAACTCCTCTGGAGAACACTAGCACTTTTATGGACACAAAATATTTCATCGCACCAAAAGGGAATTACCTGTCTTGACATCACTGACTGAGGCATTGGCATGAAGAACAAAATCAAACAGTGGAGGCATAACAAATAATTCATATTAAATAGGCTACTGACGTGCCTCCTTTATTAGAAATGCCTCAGATACTGTAATCATAACATGGTGCATAATCAGTTTCACCCAAATAACTAATAATACACAGCTGCACATCCTTTCACTTGCAGCTCCAAAACAGCAGGTTCCCTTTGCTGCCACTGCCAAGTTCTATTTAGTTCAGAGGGTTAGTGACGTGGTTGTTGCTATTATTTTGGTCAGACAATTGGAAATAACCAACTTTAGTGTGCCTAGTAGTTCCAGGTGTAACACTATTTGGTCACTACATGTAAAGATATGAAAGTTGCAGGATGTGGTTCTTTTTCTCTGCTCCAGTGTTACTTAAGCATCATGCTATGAAAGTGCCTTTCCAGGCTGTTTAAAAACTGAGAACAGGACGTGTCTGGGGTCACCACAGCAGATGACCCACATATTTCATTTTTGTGCCTGATGCAGCCCTCTCATTTGGAGGGTTCCCTTAGGAGAGGCATGTCCAAAATCATGGCCCTCGGTTGGATTTTGTACGGCCCTCAGGTTCGGCTTTATAATACATTATTTATGGCCCAAGAGGGACTGGGACAGAAAGGACTTACGCTTTGAAACCAGAGTCTCGGGATCGAAACCAACCTGTGACAGACAGATACATACATTCACCTCCTGTGGTGTTTATTATGTTATTCGACTCCAGATGTGAAAGAAGACCTTTTTTTTCCCACTCCTGCGTGGCTTCGATTTGGTTACATTGCCATTTAAAAACAACAGCGAAAATTTAATTATTACACAACAGTGCATTACTGTTAAAAAAAAGTCTGAAGGGACCATTGGCCCCCGCTAATCTTGGGCCTTCGTTAAAAAAACGTTTAGACACCCCTGCCTTAGGACCAGCACTAGGAGTACACTGGATTGAGAATATCCAATTCACAATGATCAATAGGGAGTTTGGGTACCTTGCTCAGGGGGAACCCCAGCCCTTGATCTGGTGAGGGATCAAACTTACAACTCTCTGGTTCCAAGCCAAGTTCCCTCACCTCTTGGCCATGGGCTGCCCCATATCCTTTGGGCTCTAAATTGAGTCGTACTTTTCCACAAAAAGTGTATCGCAGTGGCGAAGAATGAAAGTAGACTTGTAGAATAACCATGATCAGTACAAAATCCAGAGGGGCAATTCGGTGATGTTGTGACTAGCACTGTTGTCTAGAAGTTTGAAACCCGGTCTGACTGAGGGCCTTTCTGTATGGAGGTTGCGTGTTCCCCCTGTGTGTGTTTTCTCTACGTTCTCCAGTTTCCTCCCACAGTCCAAAAACATGCACTGGTTGTTCAGTTACAGTATGTATGTTGGTCCTGCAAAGGACTAGTGATACTCCGCCTTTTACCCAATGTCAACCGGATTGGCTCCATCCCCCTGCAACCCTCATGTGGAGGATAAAGTGGCCACAAAAAGTTTCCTCTTTCATTTCAAATACTTTTATTTAAAAGTACCACAGAGACCAAATCGTTCCAGTTTCCAGTTTCAGCGGTTCTGTGTAATAAATTGAGAGTTGATGTCAACTGTGGACCATAGGGGAAACGTGGTGGTTTGAGGGAAAATAGTCATGTCTGTGTTCAAAGGGACACGGTTGTGTCATCACCACAACATCACAATTTCAGACTCAGACCTTCGCCCCTTTATTGTCATGGATAAACGGTACCCAGTTAGGAAATGGAAACAATGATGAAACCTCAGTGAAACGCTCGACTCAAACATCCACAAGGACTGGCAGACATCAATCAGAGCCTCCATACAGCTTTTCCTGCTTCAATACAGATTTCAGTGAGTGTGTGTGTGTGTGTGTGTGTGTGACTGTGACAGAAGGATGGTAGTAGATGTTTAAAGTTAAAGTACAGATGTACAGTATATTCCTGCGTCTCTCATGCATCTGTCATTCACTCTGGGTGCATTTCTCCTGTTCATCTGCTGCAGAGCTGCGTGGGAACTTCTGCTGTCTTTTTATATTTGCCGTTGCCTGGAAATCATAACATACACTTACTTTAAAATACTCTGAAAGGGTCACTGAAGTGCCTTTGACATTTCCACATATTCACAAAAAGTGAAGATTTTCCATTTACCTTCATAATTATCCTATTAGGCTGTTCAGCATTTATGTTGTTCAAGCTCCAGCACTTTCACCAACTTTACTGCAAGCAGACGATGTACAAGCATCTCACAGAATTTTTCAACCATGTCAACGATGGACAAATTCAAAGATTAAACTTGTTTACATTTCATGGGGATTATGTCCTGCTATACTGGCAGTTTGGACCCACAGCGGCTCCACAGGCACCGACTTGTCTTGTGAGTGTGTTAGCACAAAACGATTCTACTTCATGTAAATCGTCTGCATTTATAAAGCGCTTGATGACCACTCAAAGGTGCTTTACACTACAGTTTTGCCGTTCACCCATTCACAGCCATTCACTCACACTTTAATACAGCGCATCTACAGTATGTGCATCTCTCATTCCCATTCACATACTGCTGGCAGGAGGAACATTGTTTCATAGACTGCATGGCGGCATGTAGAGTAGCAGAGCCAGGAATCAAACCCACAACTTTTGACCTGAAAGACGACTAGCTCTACCACTGAGCTACTGCACATTGCTACCATGTTGGGACCTTTTTTGGCATCAACACTGCCTTGTCAGGACCAGTAGATCTTAAGGGGAGGTGTGTGTGTGTGTGTATCTTTGTAATAGTCAGCCTAAACCAGAGTTGCCATAATATATTTATATAATATAAGATCAACATTGCCCACTTCTCTTATTGCAGAGTAAAGCATCTCCTGTGTGTTATGTGTGTGTATAGCTGTTGTGATTTCAGAAAGCTTTTACTGTCTTTGCATAGGAATACAACAGAATTAGCTGTGGCCCTTTAATGATGTGTCCAAAAACATAAAAAATCAAGACCCCGGACATTCAGTGATATTTTAAAGCCATAAAAAGTGTTTACAGTGCCCTCACAGTGCTAATTGGATGGATGTCAGCATTATTGGATTTTTTTGTTTATTTAGTGTGCCGATGGCTGTGGGAAAGAAAGTGTCTCTGAACCTGGTGGTTAGTGCTTTGGCAGCTCTTTAGCGTCTGCCAGATGGTAGCGGTTCAAAGAGTTGGTGACCGGGATGAGAGGATGACCACAATTATCAGAAAATGGCAAAAGCTCTGTGCATGTTCACCCTGTCATGGGCTGATTCATGACAGGGTGGATATTTTCTATTAAAATAAGCATTTAATGATCACTTGGTGGACCTTCAGTTAGCAAAGTGATTCATTGCAGAAGCTCACTTAGTGCTGTTTCTCAAACTCCTCTCACAGACGGCTGCTCAAAGAGATGAATGCTCTTCTTCCAGGTCGGAGGACGCTTGTTTAGATGAAAACAAGGTTGTAGATGATTGTCTACCTGACTTTGATATAGGGAAAATACATTTTGTTTAAGATTTATTGATCCCACAAGTTTGAATCTTTGAATATCCTTTTAACTTTACTTGTGAGGAAAACAACTGCCACAAGGTCTCAAGGTCTCAGGGTTGACGTCAAATTCAAGGACTTAACGGGAGCAATTTCTTCAAACTCAAGGACCCAATGTGCTGACACAACCTAAGATGGGAGAGCAACTTGTAAGAGCCGCTTCTCCCATGGCGTCCACTTGCACTAACTTGCTGTAACACAGCAATTTATCCTTTATGACTTTTTGTTCTCAGTACATACAGTACAGAAGGTATAAATTAAAGCAAATGCACATGAAGTAGAATTGTCTTGTGCTAATACACTCACAAGACGAGTCGACGCGGGGCCCGTGGACCCCTCGTGGGTCAAAAAATGCGGTGACACGGAAGTGGAAGCACGCGGGTTGGTAAACAAATCCTATCTGTGATTGATTGAATCTCGCGCTGTAGTTGAAGAGTTTAATCAAATTTGGTGACCTCAGGACTGCATCAAAGCTTTCTGCTGATGAAGCGCCTTCACTTGCTCCACTGGACTGTGACCCGAAATGCACAATTACTGTAGGTGCTTTGCAGCTGAGTGCGATGCATCTTGGGGACACGAGGGACAGAACCTCTGGTTGTGAGGCCACGTTGCTCCGCGAAACAACGGTACCCTGCTTTCTGCACAAAAGTAACATCATTCAACGAGATATGTTGTTATTGTTTGATTAAAGACCTCTACGTGGCTTGTTGTAAGTTAGTGAGGGAATGACGAAACACCCCAAACTCGGTTTATCAGTAACAAGAACTGTTTCTAATCGTATTGTGGGGCCAGGTAACGGTGGTATACAGATCTAAGTGTAATGGATGATCATGAGGAAAAAAAGCTCCCTGCAAACCATGCATGAAATTGAGTTTGGTCTGTCAGGAATACTATTACACCACACTGTATTTTAACTTATGCTATTAAAAGTGTTCAGGAGCACACAGAAGTTCTGTTTTGTTTGTTTTTTTCTTCAGTTTTATTGCATTGTAGTGCAAGGTTTGAACAAAGAATGGAGACCACGCAAGACTTGGAATTTCAAAGACGAAGCTAAGAATGAGAGTGAGTATATTAGGTTTATGCAGCCTGACATTTTTGTGCTCCATCTCCAGTCAATTCAAGCTGCAGTTTGCATGCCAAGGAAAGAAGATGAGTTTCATGAGCAGGTTATTAAAATACTCATATATTTGGATTGTAACCCACTCTCCTAAGCCCCACGTTAGCTTTTATACACGAGAGTGGCTCCACATCTGAATCTCTGCTGACATTGACTGATATTAATAATAATCTTTATTTGTATAGCGCTTCTTAAAGTTAGCTAAGTTAAAGGTAAAATCCAGGAATGCAGGAAGATAAATGAACAATTTGAAATTTAATTTAAAGGGAACCACTGACTCTGATGTTGTATTTCCTCTGTCAGGTAATTCTTCTTGAGTCTTGGGACTCTCAGGTCGTCAGGTGAGAATCTCGAACAGTTAATATCTCAGAGAATCTCAAAGTACGATCAGGGTTATATGGGGATAAAAGGTCACTAATAAAATGAGGAGCTTTATTAAAAGAACCAGAAAATAAATGACCCCTCTGCGGGTTGACACAGTGGATGATTCCTATATTTGCCAGAGATTTTACGCCAGATTCCCTTCATGATGCAACCTCCCTGTGTGGGTGTGGCCTCCCCATGGCTGGGGTCAATTGACAATGAGCAATGGGGACTTGGTGCCTTGCTCAGTGGCACCCCAGCCCTTGATCTGGCGGGGATTCAAATCAGCAAAGCCTCCGGTTACAAGCCCAATTCCCTTTTTCTGCTCAGCGATGGGCTGCCCCTTAAAATAAATTCTCTATCATTATTAATCCTTGCTGAACACTTGACCAATATAGGATTCAAACTGCAAACCTACTTGCTATGAGGCACCAATCATACCCGCTTATACCACCCAAATTGTATTACATTTGTAACTGGAGATAAGTTATGTAGTTAAAAAAGAGCAGTTTTTGGCACGCAATAAGGCTTTTTGCTTAAAGAACATTATTCCATGTCTTTGGGCTTAATTCCCTCTGTACACACACACACTGTGAAGATTGAAGAACCAGCACTGTGTTTCCTTATGGCCTCATTTGTGCCAGCCAAAGTGTGTGAGAGATTTTCTGCACCGTGCAACTTTCATCATCTTCAGGCCGGAGCAGAATGTGCAGAAGCGCATGGAGACATTTTTCCTGCCTCCTTCTTCCTTTGTCTCCTGTTGGTCAGCTCTCGAGGCCACATTAAAGTGACTGATTCTTCTGGACTGTCAAAGTCGGGTCCACTGGATGTGGCAGCGGAGCTTATTAAAGGATGCAGTGAGAGAACTGTCAAGAGTTCACAGACAGGCATGTTGGCCTCTTCCCTGTTTATTTAAAGGCGTGGTGGTCCACTTCTGTATGTCCTGCAGTGTCTTTTTTATTTCATTTTCCTCCTACTTATATATCTGGTACTCCACGGGTTATATTAGCCCTTAAAAGGGATAGTTTATGTATTTTGAAACATGGTTGTATAAGGGTCTGACAGAGTCACACTGACTGTGCTGTGTGAGACATTGAGACATTTGTTCACAGGAAGCATGGCTGCCAGCAGGGGACACAAGGGAAAAGCCACTAAATGAAATGTTCACCCAATAGAAGTTCCTCTTTCTTGAGTCTACAATATCAGGCAGCTTTCTCTGGTGCAGTAAAGTGACAAACTTTAAGTTTCCAGTCAAAGTCCACTGACAAAATCAAAGATTTGAGCTCACGTAGAGACAGTAGCTGCTGGTCTACTGCTGCATGGTTTGGTAAGCTTGCGTCACATCAGTAAATTTGAATTTAGGATAATGTTGATGAAGGCAGAGAAGTTCAAGGTGGAGGTGGGACTACTGACAGAGAAGTTCAAGGTGGAGGTGGGACTACATCAGGGTTCCTGATGTAGAGAAGAGTCCCTTCTTGTTTGCGGTGGTGATGGACAGACTGACAGATGAGGTTAGACAGGAATCTCCATGGACTATGATGTTTGCAGATGACATTGTGATCTGTGGTGAGAGCAGAGACCAGGTGGAGGAAAAGCTCCAGAGGTGGAGATATGCTCTAGAAAGGAGAGGAATGAAGGTTAGTCGCAGCAATACAGAATATATGTGTGTGAATGAGAGGAACCCAAGTGGAACCATGAGGCTACAGGGAGTGGAGATAAAGAAGGTGGAGGATTTTAAGTAATTAGGGTCAACAGTCCAGAGCAGTGGAGATTGTGGAAAAGAGGTGAAGAAACGTGTTCAAGCTGGTTGGAATGGGTGGAGAAAAGTGTCAGGGGTAACGTGTGATAAAAGAGTATCAGCCAGAATGAAAGGAAAGATATACAAGACAGTGGTGAGACCAGTGATGCTGTATGGTCTAGAGACAGTGGCACTGAGGAAAAGACAGGAAGCAGAGCTGGAGGTAGCAGAGATGAAGATGTTGAGGTTCTCTTTGGGAGTGACGGAGATGGATAGGATCAGGAATGAGCCAATCAGAGGAACAGCACATGTGAGATGTTTTGGAGATAAGCTCAGAGAGGCCAGAATGAGATGGTTCGGTCTTGTACAGAGGAGATAGTGAGTATATTGGTAGAAGGATGCTGGGGTTGGAACTGCCAGGCAGGAGGTCTAGAGGAAGACCAAAGAGAAGGTTTATGGATGTAGTGAAAGAGGACATGAAGTTAGTTGGTGTGAGAGAGGGGGATACAGAGAACAGGGTGAGATGGAGCAGGTTGATTCGCTGTGGCGACCCCTGAAGGGAGCAGCCGAAAGGAAAAGAAGAAGTTGATGGAGGCAGCACAATCACTGATTTGGATTCTGGATGCTGGTATCAAGCTTATTACAACATGACTCAACTTCAGTTATAAAAAGGAGATTTTTTTTCCAGTAATGTTTTCCTTATATCAGATTTTCTGCTAACTATACACTATGTCAGTACTGTAATGGTTTGTTACTTACCTCAGTTTTGGGGTCACAGTTTGTTCCATACAGAGGTAAATAGCAACAAAAAAATCCCATAGAGGGATTACATATCCCATCTGGCCTGGGATTCCCAGGAGGAGCTGGAAAGCACTGCTGAGTTGAGGGATGTCTGGGACATATGTGTTTTACTGACTTTTGGATCAGCGATAGAAAGTGGACGGAAGGATGTAAAGTTTCTACACATTTATTCTGCTTATTTGTTGCAGTCCTCAATGACTCAGCCTGTCTTTAAAACAATTACATATGCCTGATTTATTTGTAATTGCTCTGACCTCAATAATTCTTACAAGTAGCTTTCATTACTTAATTAATTTGGGATATGAATATTTGCATTATACTAATGATGTATTTCTGAAGGAATCTGCCAGGCCTGTTGGCAGCATAGAGGATTTTTTTTAATTTTTCATTTATTTGTAAGTACTTCATCAGATATCTGCTTATTTTCCAGAAAGGTTAACCTGACATCAGCTGATGCACAGGACCTCATAGTCCAGTTCAGCTTCAGTGTACTGGACAAATCATTTTCCATTTCTTCATATTAGCTCCTCAATATGGGCGGGGTCGTCACAGCACACCTGCTTTGGACACCAGAAAGGAAGTCATTGAGTTTGTTAATCATCTGATTACGTGTTTGTCCTCATTCTTCTTTGTTGGTTTACGTTTTAGGCTTACGTGTGGTAGCTTTTAATAAAAACACAAACACATGCTCTGGCTGGTACGTTGGTTAAAGGTTGCTGCAGAAACATGGTGGTGGAATTAGGTTTGTGTCAGTATTTTCAAACAACACTTTTCACTGATTTGTTTGGTTTTCTGTTTGTGGGAGGG
Organism: Solea solea; assembly: GCF_958295425.1. Lineage (NCBI taxonomy): Eukaryota > Metazoa > Chordata > Actinopteri > Pleuronectiformes > Soleidae > Solea > Solea solea. The sequence continues at coordinate 16,446,659 of NC_081154.1, read as the reverse complement.
CCTTAGGACGCTGCCTGCTGATTGGCTACTGAGTTTTGGAGGTAGTCACAGGCTTGGAGTCGCTCTGGAACTCGTTCCCCGTCCACGTCCGACAAAATAATTAGAGGTATCTAATGTGATACCACAGATGTATAATTTTACTCTCGTCATCACTTTGGCTCCCACATAACTTGGACCCAAAGTGCATGGTGACAGAAAAATGTTAAAAAAGACAACTTTATGAGTGTCACCAATGAACTGCATCGTCTAAAACAACATAACACAAGCGCTGACACAAGCTACGTGGGAGCCAACCTGTTTCTCTGCGACGTTTTCCTAGATCTAGATCCAGGTCGAAACTTAGAGGGATCGAGCATTTTCATTGGCTGATTCAAGTATATGCACTGCCCAGACTCACTGGTAAACTGCTACAGAAGCACACTCACTGCTAAAGTCTCACCTCTTCTCCTTGGCTTTCAACTGGAGTGGAGTATAACATCTTAATTCAGAATTAGTTTTTATATTATCTTGTATTTATTGTTATTTGTATGACTTTATTTTCCTGTTTTTAACTGTGAAGCACTTTGACAAAACTTTTGATGTTTTTAAACGTGCTATAAACTTGACCTCGACAATCTGTCCTATGCCTCTTATATGTTGATTACGTGCAGAGTGAGGCTTTAAATGTGTGTATGTATCAATAATCCGCCCCTGGGTCCCGGATTATTCAGGAGCCCTCGGTTTTAAGAGCATCTTTATTTTAGAGTCTCTTTTTTTTAATGTTGCCTATGTCTAAATTGAGCTGTGGTAAATTGATTGAGCAAACAGAAATCCAGAGTTCCGCATATAAAAGCAGAAGTGTGTGAACTGCGGAGACAGAGGATGAAACGGAGGATAATGAGCCCCTGCAGCTCACTTCTTGCTCACACACTCACACTGCACCGGAGTGGAGCCGTCTTGTAAAAGCATTATTGAATGGAATTACCTCAGCCAACCAACAACATTATTGACTCGCTCAGGATGATGTTTTACAGCCAAATATGTGCCCGTGTTTTTGAGTTATTGCTCTCACGGCGTGTATTACCAGTATATACTTTCATTTTTGCCTCGACGATGGTGACATCTATCTGCCCGTGTGTCCATCCCATTTTTCAAGAACACAGCAGGGCAATTGTTTTTTTCAGCTTCTAAAATGTGAACATTTTCTGGTTTCTTTGCTCCATATAAGATGTGTATATATGTGTATATATGTGTATATATATATATATATATATATATATATATGTATGTATGTGTATATATATATATATATATATATATGTGTATATATATATATATATATATATATATGTGTATATATATATATATATATATATATATGTGTATATATATATATATATATATATGTATGTGTATATATATATATATATGTGTCAGCCATGTCTTATTGAGCAGCACATACACGGAACACACTATAACTTAGTAACTACAAATAGAAACTTCAAAAACATGTAATCACATGTAATTTTATCATTTGGAGTATGTTGTTAACTTTGTACCTGTCTGATTTGGTCTCATGTATGTTGTATATATACAGGGTTTGCCTGTTTGTCAGTGTTCATGCTGTAAATCTGATACATTTACCTGATTTATGAAAATGAATCATACAAATTAATGTACACTGTCCCTTTTTTTAAGAAATAAAATAAAACTGATGGCTGCTCGTCGACGCTGACGTCTTATCAGGCTCAAGAATCACGCATGGGCAGAACTACGTCAAAATTTAAATTTAAAATTTCACAATAACATACCAAATGCCCAACTAATACAAAATACAGCAGCCACACCATTGTAATCACACACACACACACACCATAGAGTTTTTACAGTTCATGTTAATATCACGTCTGAACGTGGTCGAAAAACCAGTTACCATTTGTAACAGCGCAACTGAGCGATGTTACTTCTGTCCACATAAATGAGTTCAGTGAGTTGGACAGCTGGATATTAAGTTATCAGAGGAAGAAGAAAAGCAAGCCGCACAAACACCCATTTGTCTCGTTTCTGCCCAGAAGCGTCAGAGTGTCACTGAACGTGAAAGCCTTAATCAGTCTATTTTGCTTTTTACTGGTTTAAATTACTCCCTCCATTTGTTTTGTTGTAGCTGCAGCTCCTCTTCATATTCTTTTTGTTTTTGTTTTACATGAAACGACTTCATTCTCTGTCTGGTTTTAATCACCCTGGTCCTTTTGTTTTTCGACAAATGTGGAGAAGACTTCTGAAGGAATGCTTACTTCATAAAATGTTAATGAGTTGTTTACCGACAAAGACAACGGAAAGTCCTGTGAGCGAAATGTTACAAGTTAAGAAATAACACCTCAGAAAAGAAGGAGAAACAATGAGTTGTGTTCACACATCGGGAGAAGAAGAGATACAGATACCACCTGTCAAATACAGGAACGTGCATGAACCAATCACACGTCTAATAATCACAGTGTATTTAAGTTGTTTTACAAAAGCACACTGAAACACATCTTCCACGTGCAATAATTTGTCTGTGAAAGGTAGAAATAATGCAAACTTCGCCTCAGCGTGACCTCACGGGGTGCCAGTGACTCAGTGGGTTGTCTGTCAACTGGAAGGTCTTGTTAAATTCCCACCTCCACTAAGTCTACATGCCAGTTGTGTCCCTGGGCAAAGACACTTGCCAAAAGCTGCTCGTGAAGGCTGTGCTGGCAGCCTGGCCAAGCCTTCACCTCATTTTAATAAAAAGCAGAAGAAACTGCAGTGGCACAAGGACATCTACGAATGTGCAACACAGAGAAAAACCATATATTCCATAACTGTATTTCAAATCAATCTCATACATCTGATTTGTATATTCATTCACTCACGTCATATACAGTGTGGTGTCACCAAATTCCTTTCTACATCAGGGTTAAAGGTACAGTGAGCAACATTTACAGTAGGGGTGGGGCGTAGATACAGTTAAATATTGGGATATTTTGTGTGGTGGTATTATATCGTGTTTGAGACGTATCCATTTTTTAAGCATATAGTTTTTTAACTGATGTTACAAAGAAGCATTTAACTTTTTGTGGATTACTGTCACAAGAGCTGTTGTGTGAGTATATCACAATGTGATACACCCGACTTAAATGTCGTGATAGTATTGTCACGTGGTGTCTCTGTATCACCTGATATAAGTATAAAAGTTCATTCTAAGTTAATAAAAACGTAAAGTCCAAATCCCAGACCAGGTTAAGGACTGAGGTGCTTGGGCACGGATGTGTGTTGCCTATTATTCCTGTGGCCAGTTTTTGTGTTCCCATAATAAGGAAGGGTTAAATGCAGTCTAAAATCTAATTCAACAGTTCATACAATCAGGCGATTTTACACGTATAGTATAATTTAAGTATAATTATTAGTCTATAACTTTCACCCAGTGAACCATATAAGCCAGAGTCACTTCTGAGGGCGGGTTGAAATAAATCACCCACATTTTCCAAGTGGTGCGTGTTAATCTCCAACTCCCCTGTCTTCTAATAATTTGCTCCCCAAATCTCGTCTGTGCCGTCCTTTTCCACGTCTCCTGCCTCCCACCCTCCGTCCCTCCCCATGTGCCTCCTCCGTGACAGTCTCACCCTCGTTACATTACCTCTTCCCGGGTTCTCTCGTTATTATGCTTTTTTTCCTCCACTCAATCTCCCTAAGCCTCTCAAGTGCAAACCATATTAACACAGGGATCATCTTTGTCTTGCTGAATTAAAATGGAACTGAGGAGATCCGACTCGCGTCGTCAACGTAAAACCTCGTATCAGCAGAGGAATTAGCATCAACAGCTTTAATATTTCTTTACACGGATGACTCTTATTTCCTGGGTGCACTTTACATGCACTGTAGCCGGGTCGTGGCGAGGCTGTACGACAAACTGCACTTTACAAGGTTTGTCAGTGACGGTTACAACACCGTGAGGTTAAGTCGGGCAGAGTTTGATCCTCTTTGTTCTCTTTGTTAATTAAAGAGTGAGCCACTCAGTCTGGAATATATAGGACTTAAAGCCGCTGTAAAGCAAATGCAGAGATTCTACACCTCGCACATCATTTAGGAAAAAAGAGGCTGAGAAGATGGCTAAAAAACAGTTTCTCTCTAGTCTTCTGATTTTTTTTAAGCGTGTCTAAATACATGGTTCAATGACCCACTGGAAACACATAATATGATAAAAACCTATCCTCATTGACTCAAGAGGAACTTCAGCTGAAATGTTTTTGTCACGAAAGTAGACAGAAAGATACATGAACATCCTGAAACTGCTACAGAAGCACACTTTCAGGCAAATAACAACTCTTAATATCGAATTTTATCTTTTGGCTTCTCACTCCCTTACTGTCGCCACAGCAGATGATCCACATGTGTTGGATTTAAGAGAGATTTTTATGCCGGATGTCCTCCCTGATGCACCCTTCTCATTTGTCCGGACCCATTTGCTGTTTAGTGCCAAGTAATGAATAACTACAGTTTAAGAATATGACTGAATAAAGGTTGAAAAGGCTTTTTTCACAACCTGACACTGGTTTAGAGCGGGGAACAATCTGCATTGACTCTCTTGGCCAGTTTCAGCCGAAGAGCTTACATACCATACTCTTCACCACACGTGAATGCCGACGATTCACAACAAACAACACATCATTTACGAACTGCAAGAAATGTGTTTTATGAGTGGAAAAAATGGAACCCTAGGCCCGACGTGCCTCATTTGCAGATTATTGTTGTTGAGAACTCTGCTTGAGACCCATATTATCAGCCCTGCATTGAACCCTTATTATTGGCCCACATGGACATGCTTGCTAGCGCCCTGCATTGAACCATAGACCATATTTTACAAGTCGCAAAAATAAACTCACCATTCGAAGCCTCTAGATTTGCAATTTGCCCAAAGCCATGTTCCTTTTTTTCAAAACTAGATGTTCACTCTTCACCATCAACCATAGGCACCTGTTAACATGGTAATCACACAGTCTTTTCCCATGTGTGTGAGAACACAATACATGAAATGTACATGTTCTGTTCAAGACGAGCTAATATTAGTGGTTGACACCATTAATTTCTGAGGAAAATATTAACTGACATTATTCATAGGGAGTACTTTTTGCAAGTCGCCCCCTAGTGGCTAAAAGTTTCACTTAATGAACTGCATATATTTATTTTATACAGTGTTTGGTTATAATATGCAAACAACAGTTTAACCTCTCTTAACAGTTTGTGTTATTAAAGAAACCTTTGGACAAACAATTATTTCCTAATAACATGATCCTCAAATGCTCTTCTACTGTAGGTCAGTGTTGTTTATGTTTGCACTTTAAAATGTAGTCTTGTTTTTATTTAACATCACTTATAATTATGTGCTGGTACAGAAAATAAATAAAGGTGGGAAACATTATTGAAATAGGTTACAGTAATTAATTTTAGCAGCAAACCAGGATGTGGATACATTAAGAGCACAACAACGCACTGTGGTGAAATCTATTTTAAGCATTTATTTTTCTCCTTTATTAGATCTTCAACACGAGAGAGAAGAGCAGAGTGGAGGGAGACAGAAGAGGAATGACGAGCAGTTGAATCGCTGCTCTCTGGGGGGAAAATACTTCCGTGATGTCACGTCGTCCTGTCATCTTAATGAAGACGTCCGCGATGGTGGCACACTCACAACTTCACTGATGTGTAAGGTCAGTAGAAAACGCTGCAGATTTGAATGAGTTATGTTTGCACCCACACACCAATTACTGATATTGACTTCTGCATTTATCACATTTGAACCAGTGACCCTCTGCTTACAAGCCCAATGCCTTTCCTCTTGGCCATAGGTATGCTTCACGAATAGCAGGGGCCATCTCCTCTGTATCATACCAATTTTTAGTATACGTTACTGAAATAATAACAATCAGTGTTGCTCTTGCCCTCAATATCTCTCTGACACCGGTTCAAAATCAGGCAACTGAACTGAACTGGAGTCTGAAGGCCCTGGTATACTTCCCAACCCAATGTCAAGGTTCAGTTTAGGATCCTGATACCCAACGCGCACCGTGCACATTGTGTGAATTGCGTCGTCAACACAGATTTTGGAACCACGCGCAAAGAGCACGTTGGGTGTGCGTGGATGCACACCAGTTCACCTGTCCTGCATGGTAGTACCTGGTCAGCCTGTAATGACTTAAAAAACATAATAAAAGGTAATAAAAGTTACATGTACATAACTTAATAAAAGGCGCTAGTTTATTGACTTTTGGTTCTTTATGAAGCTGCTGCATTATATTGCATCCTCTGTTGCCTTGTAAATAATTTCTAAATAAAAAACAATCTGCAGCAACTTCTTTGATGACGTTTATTGACAGTTCGCACACATCGCTTGATGAACCGATAATTGTATTTGCAACAGCATATTTCCAATAACAAAGTCCAGTCAGGCTCCTAACGACTGCATCCTGCCACAGGATCGCATCCACTCTCCGTGGTTGCACAATGAAGCTCTCCGCTCATGTGGACCTGTGCATTCATCCTCTTCTTCTTCTTTTTTTGGTAGAAATGCGTCCTATTACTTGTGTCCAGACTTGCATCGCCCCCTGAGGGTAAAGTGGGATACTACATGACCCTGACGAAGTATTCCAGGGTCCGCACAATGCAACGCACATTTTGCAAGGAAGTATATCAGGGCCTTAAACGGGCCCCCTGGGTGAAGTGAATTCTACTGCTCAGAAAGTTGTTCAGCAGGTCGACAGGAGAAACGTTTCTTGTCTCCACCCGCCCCTGTGCTGCTGCAGCTGAATACACACAAATGCTCTCTTAGTCATGTCTGATAGTATTGCTTGACAGAGCCTGTTTGCAGCATGCAAATAACGTTAGTTTGATTCTGTTCACGAAGACCAAACAGTGGCAGAATAATCACATAAAAAGATACATACTGTAACTTTAATATAAAAATAATAATAATAATAATAAGAAACTATGCTATTTTTAACTGCAGTTAAAGCTTGGATGTGTTGGTGTGGAAAAACAACGCACCTCTATTGATTTCCATAAAAAGCAGTTTACACAACACACACATATTGCGGCCGCTGTTATTTCAGTTCTTCTATTGTGATGTCACCAGACACAGACACAGAAAGGTCTTTGCCAATCGGACTAGATTGGAATGGATCCTCCTCTTAATAAATATTGAGCTGTTTTTGTTTTCAGTGGCCTCCAATATACTCTTTGTAATAAGAAACTAAATTCACAGATGTGCAGAGACTGAGGCAGCTTCCCCCGGGCCACGATGAATAAGTTATGAAATGTGTCTCGTTTTTTTTGTGTCTTCACTTTTTGTGACTTCCAGACTCGTTCATACAGTTTATGTAGAGCAGGGCCCACCCAAGCCTTTATGGGGCCCTAAGCTGAATTTCATTTGGGGGGGGTGGCCCCCTTTCCACCACCACAGAGTAGCTCTAACCCTATAAATTGTGTTAATTATAGTTTCACGTTTGTTTGTTTTTACCTTAAAAAAGAACTAAGTGTGGTGATACTGAACTTGAACAAGTAAACCAGTTTAATGACTTTGTTTTTCCCCCAAATAAAACCAAATAACTCCAAGCAGCCGATTAGTTCACTTATGCCTTGGCTCTGATGTTGAGTAGAAGGGAACATGACAACAATGACAGTAAAAAAAAAAGAACTATGCTGATAAGTTAACAAAACTACAAAAAAAAAGTCCTGTCGTGCAAAAACAGAAGTTATTTTTTGCTTCAAAAGCTTTAATACAAATAAATCAAAACAATTTTGTTTGCAAATGACAATAAAGGTCATTTTCTTTCACATCAACCCTAGTGTCTACAAATGACTCCATTGTCATAAAAATGAAATAAAAATAAAAAGGAACAAGGATTCACAAGGGACCAAGTGTCTCCATTACAGTGCCTTTAATTCTAAGCTGCTTTTCCCTTGTAGGACGATTATAAGGTCAGTGCCAGCGTGACGGAGATGAAAAACACCACATGCACTGCATAAACAGGTAGTACTCTGCACAATAACAAGTGTCTGTCTGCGCAGCTATTTAAAGATCTAAGTCATATCCATACATCACTGTCGGAACTCATTAAAATGAATTACGATACTTCATGTTTCTTAAAAAAAATACGACCGCATTCCCCGTCAAATGTACTTGTTCTCGTTTAAGTGTGAGGCCGCGCACGCTCTCACTTTACAGAGGATAAATAAACATGTTTGGAAGGGAGAGATTTCACTGGCTCGCTCCGGAGTCCATCACTGCACTGTGAGAGACTGAGAAAGTTCCAGGTCCATTTGCACTTCAGGAACAGCACCCTACTTACTATTTGGTGCGACTCATCAATCTCCTTTAGTGTTACTGTGGTCACAAAATGGCTAAAAATCAATAGGACGGAAATCCCGATGGGCCTGCTGGCACTCAGCCATAGTGATGAATAGGCAACTAGCAACTTCGTCTCGATGCTTTATTCACACTTAGATGTTATTATTATGGGGGGTGGGGGGGGGGACATGAATGCACGACTGGAATGTCATTATTTCAAGAACTGTATGTACTTGATGGAGTTTTGACCTATCTCAAAAGTTTGGCAGTTTACTGGGTACATTTTATTCAAAGCAACTTTTGTCTGTGATAAAAAAAAAAAAAAGAAGAAACAACTCCTGGTTTGAGCTCTGTGTATAGCAGAAACAAAGTAGTATTCAAAAATACTTCATAAATACTCACTCACTCATCTTCTACCACTTAATCCTCCTTACATCTCAGGGGCGCTGGTGCCAATCCCAGTTGACTTAGTCCAGACTGGTATACTGGTACATTTACAACCACATCCTCTGAGTTTGGACAGCAGTGCTGGGTTGAAGGCTGAGGGTGGTGACTGTTATATTTGTGACATCACAACCTCCCAGAAGCACAATTTTTGAACAGAAGGCAGCTCTGTGGATTAATCCCTTTAATATTTGGAGTATTTATACATCATCAATTCTTGCTTAAAAGGCTTAAAATAACCCACCTTTTTGCGGTGAACCAGTCCTTTGCTACAAATTTCCCTCGCCCCTATTATGCAATATAGAATGCTGCCAAGAATCCTGAAGATGATCTTGCTTTTTATGGCAATTATACTAATGGCTCGAAATGAATGATCAATACATTTATTAATGTCAGAATGATGGCGTATTTAATGTCACATTTCCAGGCTTGCCTGTATTTATAGTCGGGCTGCAGTGGCGTCTTTCAGCAAGACACTGAATCCACACCTCTGCTGCTGACCATGAGCCCTGACTCTGCTGAAGGGAACACAAACCTCCACACTCTGCCAAAGGAAGTGTTGTGGAGTATGTATTACACACACCCACGGGTTCATGCAGCATTCCTTTTAAGGACTCTGCATTGACTTCCATTTGTTTGGACAGCCTAAACTTAATGAACCACAATTCAAACCTTAGCGCTAAGCTAAAGCAGTTTCTCAGATAATGAGGTTCTGCCTCGTTAGGACCACGTCTTGGCCTCCGTGCTCCCGACAGTGGTGTAAATAAGTCGAGTAAAGTCAGCTGTGGACTTTTCACGGGAGGCAGATGTATTCTCTCATCATCCTCCTCTTCCTCACTTATATTTCACACACTGGTTTAGTGGAATTAGAATAAGATGGAGTGAGAGATAAGGCTATTCCAATCGTTATCATTAAATTATTTATTATGTGTTTCATTTTCTACACACTCAGGTCAGAATTCCTCAGTTCCACTCCGATCACATACCCTGGCATATACAGTAGAGCAGTATTCCTGATTTCCCTACAAGTACCACCAGAGGAAGCTTGTGTACCACTGGTGGTACACATACCACAGTTTGAGAACCGTAACATTACATTGACTTACATTCATTTCCTGGAGACTTACTCTAACCTTAACCATAACTACTACTGACTTAACCTTAACTTAATCCCACCCTCATTAGGGCTGTCAATTTTCCTCTTTAATCCCATTTAAATTCCGTTCCTTATTATTTTTAATATTCAAATCATATTCCAAAAATGTTTTATCAACATTTTAATACATTTGAACTCAATATCAGATGGTTGTTTTACGTTCTGACCACTGGGCCATGCAGGTGCCTCTCAACGGCGCTAATTAGCCGCGTTGCCCGTGGTACTGGAGAGCACTGACGCTCTAGTTTGTTGATGGAAAGCCAAAAAAAGCTTGAGATTGTTGTGATTCAGAAAACTTTATTGTGTAAGGGTCGTATGTGAGCAAAGCATTTTGTTTCTAGACGTGGATAGGCAGAGGAGAGAGGACCAGGCTTGAGTCGCCTTGTTTTAATGTGTAAAATAAAAAAATAAAAATATGCATTCGAAAAGTAATTACAGAATTAGATTATTGTTGATTTTTTTTGATATTTGAATTATATTCGAGTCCTGAAATTCGTTCCAACAGCCCTAATCCTCATCCTAACCAAACATGTCTTCAGATAAAAATTTAACAATTTACGTAACAGGGACTTGATTTTTGTCCCCATAAGGAAAATAAGTCCCCACAATGTGAGTGTGTTTACAAATGTAGGTCCCCACAACATGAGTTATACCTGGAACACACACACACACACACACACACACACACACACGGTGTACAAAGTGCAGCTCTCATGGATGAAATTATACGTAGGCAGCTTGGTGACTGACGGCCATTGAAATTATTTCTTTTTGTATGTATATCATGAAAATACTACATGCTGATAAATCCAATTATTCGACTCTGAACTACTAGAGGTTACATGAGGACAAAGGGATCTTTGTCTCGTTCCATGGATCTAAATCACATCACAGGGCAGCCGAGGACAAGAGGGAGATTTTGGTATTGGGAGTGTGTACACATTCTAGCGGCTGTGGCGATCCTGTGTTTGTGTGTGGTCTCTCAAAGCCATCTGGTAAATAATGAGTCACCTGTGAAGCCAGTAACATTGGTGAATGTGTCGTTCCTGCAGGGGTTTCGTAATCACTGTCAGAGGGAATTAAGATTCAGTCAGCTACACACACACACACACACTACGGACATGTTATTCAAATCCCAGAGAAGTACATGTGCACATGTTTATGGCTTTAGAAACAGGAGGTGCAAGCTATTCAAGTAACCAGAATAACTATTAACATGCTGTGCAACCTGGAGACATTTCCAACCTGGTCTCCCAGAGACCATTGCTGCGACACTTTATTCTGCACACCATATGAAACACGACTGGAGTACAATCTGTACCAAAATAAATGTTTGAATGTGACATTTTAGCACATGTTAAAATCCCTGGAGTATCAGCACATCAGTTGGCATGGTTGGGTGGGGGTGGTTGATGACCACATAAAGCGCCGCCAATACACATCATCAGTTATGTACCTCATTTCCATTGGGTGTTTCGACCTTTTATCACAATACACCCTCCTCCGAGGCTGGCTCACCGTAGGCTGATCTGCTGGAGGCCCAATGCGGTCATTTGGCAGCCCACACTGTCTCTTTCCCCACACAGGCAAGCTCCTTGATGGTTCTCCGTTGGCCCTTTCCTCTGATTCCATTTTCCTTCAGAAGCCTTTTGGTGGAGCTGGCTACAAAGCCCCCGCAGCCCACCTCCACTGGTCGCACCTTTGCGTTCCAGCCTCGGTCCTCCGCTACAGCTGCCAGGCTGGCATACCGCAGCTCTTTCCTTTCGAATGCTTCATCGATGCCTCTCGCTCTGTGTCAGGCTGGGTTTGGCACCAGCAGCCCTGCAGCCTTCATGGACAAAGGACAAAGCGGTAGAAAGTGAATTCATTTTCGTGATGCTTCTGATTTTTCCATTTGGTGAATAAGGCAGCAGTTTTCGAAGTGTGCATTACCAACCCCACTATTGGGGGCCATGATGGTAGAGAGCAGGTGGGCCGAGAAAGGCTGTTAAACAAATAAACATGTCTTTCATTTTTAGTTTTGTAATCAAGTTTTAAAATTACTGTAAAATATGTTCGATAGATTTTTATAAATAAAACAAAGCCATGGCATTTAACCCTCAGTGCGCACATGGCACAGATCTGTGCCGCAGGTGCACCCAGTGACGTGCGGTCAGGGGAGGAAGGGGAGGCAGAGCCTCACCTATCAATCTTGAAAAGAAAAAGAGTAGATTATAAGATATAATACATTTTAATATTTGTCACCTGGTATGTATTACAAATCCCTTTTCCATACGAATCCAGTAATAAAGACGTGTAAAGACGCTGATATGAGATGCATAACATAACTCATTATCTGTTATCAATCAAATGATGTTTATAGTGCTCTTTTGGGTTCATTTCTATTTGTAAATCTGACTCTGAAAGAGTCAGTGCCTCACTGCACGTCACTGGGTGCACCCATGGGAATAATACACAACTCCTTATATGGACATCCTGGGGGTGTGTGTTTATAGGTCCCATATTCAGGCTTCAGTCTTCTTATGTGTTGTTGAGTCAAAGTTATGATTCATTTTTTATCATATTAAGTAGTAATAATTGTGCAGAAGTCAATAAAATAGAGCGTTTTTCTTTTCTTTTGGTTCATAAAAACGAGCCAAGTGAACTTTGAACTGTGACATATTTCCATATTTCACAAATCAATCCGATTTTAAACATTTTCAGTACGTTTTGCTCAGGTGTGTTAATATAGTTGGTGAAAATTATTTATTTTTCATCAGATTGTCTAGGTTGTGCTGAAAGAAATGATATAGGACACTCTATATTGCACATTCTTATAGCTTCTGTATATACTGTACATTTAAACATAGTGAAAATGCTCTTTGTTCTAAGGGTTAAACGGTGTGTGGTTTTTCTCGCCTCGTGTAGCAGGTGTCACCATATTTGTCGATCCGGAGCCTCTCTCTCATTATCAACACAAGTGGCATTCAAGTCCTAATTTCTGCCTGTTAATGGCTTCTTCATGTTGACGTCGGCTTTAATAATATGACATATTATTATGTGTAAGTATCCAGTATTATGTGTCAGACGGTCAGCATTTCAGTATTTTGCAGTCGATGTTAATGTGTTCATTTTCATTTGTTAAGTGTTATATTTATGTTGATGAAGCTGAACCTCTCAAATATTCTATGGAGCCCAGCTGTAATAACCACATGCATGTGTCGAGTGCACGGATTATTAATCTACACTGAATTTTTGTATCCCCATGTTCACATATAAAAAACAATAATATAAATGCAAATTATTGATCCTAGTCTCATGTGTTGATCAGGGTTAGGGTTAATCCCACTAAGGACTGAACCATAACAATGGTGTTCAACACAGAAGTTAGATTATGGGTTTCAATGAGTTTCAATTCGGCTCTTACTACCTGCATGAATTACGGAGAGAGAGGGATAAAAACTAATATACATTACGTGTGAGAAACTGACTGGTTTTCTAATTCAAACTAATGGCAGAGTAATGAGCTTTTACACACTGCCATCCTTAACAACGTGACACGAGATAATGAAAGTGTTGCATTCGCAAAGTTTATGTCAATAATTACATCTGGATCTTTGTTCGTTTTCATGGAGAGGTCTCCGCAGAAGTTCATCCGTGTTTGTTCCCCTACTTCTCTGCCTTCTCTTCTGTCTTTGCAGATAACACACACACACACACACAGCAGTGGCATGTGGTTGCAGAGCCACTGAGGCAGAAATTGCGTCTATTAATCAAAGTAATTGTGTGTATGTGTGTAGCTATGATGACTGGGTGTTACCCGCGCGCTCGTCGCTGTGTGCGATTCCAAAGTGTGCGTTCGTGTGGAGGGTTCACGGCAAGGTCGGCAGCTTTTTCTGACACCGGGCCTTTCGATGCCAATTTAAATGCAGCCGTAATTATAACGCTGATAATTACACATACATTTTTGAGCACAGAGGACGACGTGGGTTCGGGCACGTGCGTGTGCATGCTTTTGTCTGCTCTGAGGTGATCAGCACATAATGACATGGAGAGGAGAGGAAGGGGAGGAGAGACGCGTTCATGCATCACGGAGCGACTTTGATGGACGTTTTATGGGCAGGTTCATGACAACGGCACAGCCAAGTAACCAGCGGATGACCTCAGTGTTTGAATTTGATTGGAGAACATTGTGATATAATAGTTAACATTTATTTTATACATGTCATTTCTTCTTCTGCAATTGTTTTTGAAATAATTGAAAATATGTGTTCCTGATGTGGATATGACCCCAGACTTCCTGCTCTGTACACACCCCCCATCATCACATTTACTCTAGATGAAGAATGATCATTATATGTTATAATTACCTTCTTTTAATTCCTTCGCCTTACCTTCCTCTCTTTACGTCCTTACCTCCTCACCACACTGCCCTATCTCACTGTTGGAGAGCCTTTTTTGAGTGGAAACTTTCCCACAACAAAGTCCATGTAGAAAATCTGGAGTTTTTTGAGCTGCTGGTCGACGGCCGCCTTATTTGGTTACAATCACTAGGTTGGATTTCAAATGCCAAAATCACTAATGAACAGATTTGTACTCGCCAAAACAGGCAGCAGTGGATCATCGCCTCTTGCATGCTGTGATTGTGCAATTGCTTGTTTTCTCCGTGGACTTTAATGCGAGAAGTGAGCGGTTTACAAAGAGACACAAACATTAAACAGTGAGATGAAGTGGAAGAAAAGAATTGTAAGATATCGGAGACTTAAGCAAGTGTAGGCTTGTTCAATCCCTTTAACCTTTAAGTCGTTGGAATTTCCATAGCTGGTAATATAAGGATATAATTGACAAAAGTGTTTTTTTTCACTTGTTCCTTTAAGGAGCTGTGCTGTAACCATGGTAACGCCCGCTCTGGCAGTAGGGTCTAACAGTGGGTTGTCGTGTGAGTGAGCGCTGTGTAAATAAGCAGCCACAGATGTGTGCAGCCAAACAGGTCACGGCTGGTTCATCTCAGTGAACCCTACAGTGTTGACCTCGATTTCTCCTGGATGTTTTCCAGAGACACGCGTGATGACAGATGCGCTCTCCTTCTTTTTGGGAGACACAAACCTCAGCCTGCACGGTGGCGTCCGCGACAGCAAGTTCTCTGTGTTAATCCATGAGATTACGTCACTTCACCGGGACGCCACAAACCAGGCTATTCGTTCAGTGAACTGTTTCTGCAGCAGCTACCTGCTGTCCAAGTACAGGCTCGCTCATTTCAATCGGTTTATTGAATGAAGTGCGTCCACGAGGCGGCGACAATATGACCCCATTTCAGCTTCTTAGTATCAGGCGTTTTCCGGTTGACCAATTATGTCCCAGAGCAAAATAACTTTAGCTGAGTGTTTGAAGATAATGGACAAAGTCAATTGTATAATTTTTGCCTTTCAGAACAAAAAAGACAAATGGATCAAACAGACATTTGGCCGCAAATTGACCCCTTAAACATCACTGTGGAGTTCCTCCTCTGACCTGGCAACCTTTGATGGCTGAGCCTTTGCTGCCCACAATGAAAGAATAGACTAGGGATGTCCAGATACAACTTTTTCACTTCCGATACGATACTGATATTGCAGCCTTGAGTATTGGCCGATACCGATATTGATCCGATACGATATCAGCACAAATCATACATACTTTAATGACTTATTTTGTAGTGTGGAATGTTAGAATAGGCTCGATCAAGTGATATCACTTAAACAGAGAACACTAGTATGAGGAAAACTGACCTGTTTATTATTTACCAATGGTTACATCAATTTTAACCTTCAACATAAGAAAATTGGATTTTTTGCCATGTTAATTTCATACAGTCTCTGGTTCATTTCATCAGGAGGAAAGTACCAAGTGCTACTGGGGGTGTTTTCAGAGCACCCGTGTTTCACAGGTAACAGCTTGTCTTCAGAGAACACCCCCGTTGTTTTCACTATTTTGGATTAGCCCAACCCACACAGGGTGAGTGACTCGTCCCGCAGGTAAACCCGGGGCCCGAGGACCAGCCCCGCAGACGCACTTAGCTCCGTGTGTGGAGCTTCAGGACACATTTAAAACACAGAAAACTCTTGGCATGGCTGGTTTTTGGGGTATAATTAACAAACGGAGGCTGTTGAAAGTCGACAGGTGGCGCTGGTTTGTTGAATAATGTTGTTTTAGCAGCTCGCCTCAGGATGAGCTAGCGTGATGCTAACGGATAACTCGCGCTCGCTGTGAGGCTTCGTAGCCTCTGAATTCAGAGGTGAAAGAAAAACGTTTAACCTCTGAAATAGCAGTAGCACACACACACTGTTGTGATCACATGGGTTCTACATGCATCCAACACGCGGAGCACAATATCCGCCACAATAACCTTTACACCTCCGTAGAAAAATTTACACACGTCACATTTGGCCACGCTTTCCTGCAGCTCTATACGTGATGCGTGTAGACAACCCGACTTTACTGGAAAAGGTAATTAAACTGGCCTGGTACTGTCCAACACCGTGTGCACAACCTTAAGTGTACTCGGAATTCTGAAAGAAGAACATTACCTCTGTGTAATGAAACAGACTTTTATTGCAGTGCTGAGTTAAAAACGAGTCCTTGATTAACCGCTCAGTTCGCTGTGCTGCAAATAAATGGCTGCTTTCTGTCCTCCAGAGAAAGTCCGGAGTCTGGATTTATGAGTGTCACCTCCTGAGCAGAGCGGAAAGATGGGTTCAGGGGCTGTACCCTCAGAGCAGCTGAGCAACAGTGGAAGCAGAAGCTGAAATCCCAGCAGTTGCTGTAGTGGAAAATGCTGTAAATACGAGAGATGGAAACTGGCACACGTTTTGGCAACAGCTACTCCCAAATGTATGAGGCCAATATACTTATATAATATACAATATACACATACTGTAACATGTGGAAGTCCTCAGGATAAGATCATTAAAAGTGGAAAAAAACAAACTAACTTAAAGCACTTTTGAACATTAAAGGTGCTGTATGTAAGAAATGTATTATTTTAAGACATAAAATGCCATCTCTGGTGACGTATCATGGTGATATGAAAGCCTCACTACCTGTCTAAAAAGCGTCTTAACCAGAGGGGAAGCAAAACATTATCCACTACAGTGCACGGTATATACCCAAGTTCTAAACAACCTTGGGTTTTATGTTCTCTTCTTGATCCCTCGGATGCACATTTCACACAAGAATTGCTGATCTACACACATCAGTACAAAGGAACGGCATTATTCCTCGTCCGAAGGACAGCTCACCTTGTATCAAACAGCATATTTCCACAAAAGACACGAAAGATTCCACTTAAGCTCATATTTAAAAAAAGCCAGACAGTCCATGTCAGTGAATCATATACTACATCATGCCTGCTGGTGGATCTGTCTGCCCACCATTTTCTTTCATTGTTTTTATCCCACTGTAATGAGCTTCTCCCTCCGCCTGTGTATCTGCATCGTCTTTCTCAGAAGTTGCTTGACTCCCAACACATTTTGCCCACAGCAATATTTAATTGACTTTTCCTCTTGGCAAGACAATGAAAGGGACCATGCACATGAAAACCATCCTGTTTCCCTTGGATACGGAGGGAGACGGTTCCCGTGGTGTCAGGATAAATGTGTTCCCAGGATGTCAATGCCAGTTTTCTCTCCCCGTGGTGATATAAAACTTATCCAAGTTCTTTGATTTCCCGATGGACCACAACACAAGTGAGAAAGTGAGAGAGAGTGGGAAGGGGGGATTCTGGTGAAGAGGTGAGAAGTAGAATAAAAAAACTATGGAGTGGCAAAGACAAAGAGATCAATAAATATGGATTTGGAAAGGAAGAGAATGAAAGGGTGGAGATGGACTTGTAAAAAAAAAAAAAATGAGACGATAGAACCAATGGTGTGGCTGCTGGATGAAAAGATAAAAAGATTGTTGTTTTTTTGGTTTTCAGGATCATCCCTGCAGCGATCCTCGGTTCATCTCTAAGCTACATGCCTCCATCCATCCATCCATTCATCCATTCATCTATGCTTCCTCGTCATGTCCCTTTTGCCTTCTCTCTCTCTCACTTGTTTTGTCTCTTCTTCCAAACCAAGGGCAAAGGCAGCAGATTTAATTTGTTGTTTTTTTGGCTTTTCATGCTCAGTGAATTAAATAGGCCCGCAGCGATCGGCTGTTTCCCTGCAAACTGTGCCGAGAAGAATCCAAACTGCTTGTTTGGCCTTTCGCTCCCTTTTTTTAGAGGTAGTGTGGCTGACAATGTGTGACATTTTCCTCTTTGACAAAATAGGTTTTAGAAAGATAAAATAAACAAATGTATGAATAATAATGGTAGTAGTAGTAGTTTAGTAGGAGTGGCACTTTATGCAGCATAAACAAAGACAAACAATTACACTGAACTGAACGACTTCACTGACTGAAAACGCACAGAAGCAAAGACAGGACTGGAATGACATGACATGGTTCCACTTCAGGTTTAAGAGAGCCAGGGTCGTTCAAGTTCAAGCGTAGGTCGCACAACATACTTGACACTTAAACCTGTGGAAGTTATTTTAAAGCTGCAGTCATGTCTCCAACAGGTGTTCCAATAAAATGATGTGTGTAAAGTGTATGGTCATCAAAGCATTGATAAAACAACAGATCCAATGGTGGCCTAAGACTTTTGCAACATACTGTAGCCTATATATGTATATATATGTATGTATATATATATATATATATATATATATATATATATATATATATATATATATATATATATATATATATATATATATATATATATATATATACACACAGACTGTAAAGGCCTTTGGACCAAATTGTGTTTGTGATAGTGGGCTGTATAAATAACATTTTGAAAATTGACTTAAAACTACTCGTGTCTGAATAGTGCTTGATAGAGAAACACATTTCATGAGATCTTCACTAAATCATAAGAAGGTTGCAAATTACTGCTTTAATTTATTTTCGTAAACAGACCTTGATTGTGTTATTGATTTCATTCCACACTTGTGGACTTTTGCAAACTAAACTAAACCTTGTACATTTAGGTTGATACTTTTGGTGCCATATGGATGTGGGTAAGAGTAAGTGTCTGTCATTGGGCCTATTTACAGCATCATACATTATACAAGCCTTATGGAAAACAATGTTTTATTCATACATATCTATGTTCAGCACTTATAAACCCATTCACATGCTGCTCGCACAGTCGTTAGACAATTGTGGGTTATGTTTCCATTTCCTGCCTCAGCACTGGAGGAGCAGGGAGCAGCCAGCTGACCTTCTGGTTACAGAACAACCTACTCTGTCTCCTGACCCAATACTATGATTGCACCAGGAGCTGTAAGAAGAATAGAGTGAAAATTAAGATTCTCTTGCTCTTTATTCATCTGAAAACTGATATATTAACCAAAAAAGTCAAATGAACAGCGACATGTTAGCATTAATGGCTGCTTCACACTTAAAGTTCAGCAGCGTTTTCTGAATTTACTTCTTACTTTGATGTTTTCTCTATTGGGAATCTGATCTCAGATTAATTTGCATGATATTATGTGACCTTTTCAGCTTAAATATATATAGATACCTCTAAAGTCTTATAAGTTATTGTAATGTCTTGAAGTAAATAATTTAACTTTAGGGATATTTGTTTTTTCCTTTGTCTGTATAGAAAGCAGATACTGTACCATAATGATTCTATGATATAGCATTCGTTCTCTGACGTGTTAAAAAATGAATGCATAACTTGTTGAGTTTCATTTTAATAAGAAAATGTATGTTTAAATGGAAAATCACTGACACAAGAGGCACATTTAAATTCAGATGCCTTCGTTATAATAAAACTAGATTCTCTCTTGTGAAATACACATGGCACTTTTAATGCAATTACACACTTGTAGTAGCAACAAAAAAAACAAAATAGCTTCAATTACAGAGTCATCATTGACTTTTGATGTACGTAGACCAGGACTACGCAGAGCAAACATGGAAAGACTGACTTGTTAAGATCCCAAACACAATCACTTGTCCAGATGGACACTGGATGCTAATCAATAAAAGTGGATGCCATGGAAGTTGCCTTCCAATCTTAAGCTGTGTTGGCACATTTTGGTCCTTGACTTTGTTGAAATTGGTCCTGGAAAGTCATTGAGAAGTCCTTGAATTTATGTGTGGGAAAACCCTGGAAAATACTTTTTGTGTGCTCATGTCATGATGGTGCTGCTCCTTTCAAGTAACACTAATATATTAATTCATGTAATCTCTGGTTTACAATCACGACTGTTACATAATGCACAGTAAAGATTATTAAAAATATGAGCTAATGCTCGCTATGCAGTTGACTGGTGAGATGCCAGGTATGATCGTTCAGCAGTGGCATGATATGTCCTTCTGACATACACTATATAGACAAAAGGATGGGGACGCCTGACCATTGACACAAACAGGGACTGTAGTGACGTATTCAATACACTTTGCATTACTGTAATTACGCAAAGATTTGTACTACCGGGAAAAATCCAATGGTTTCTGAAAGCCAATGTGTGCTTGTTACGGTCATTTCACCTGCGCTGTGGCAGGAAGCAGGTGAATCAGCATCTTTGTCACCAGAGAGGAGAGAGTTGGAAAAAACGCCTGTATATACAGTACGTTTTAATTTTTGGGCCTGTTTTTGGACATTGAGACAAAAACAACCTCGCACAAATGACATTTTAAATATGTGTTATACTGTTCAAATTTCAAATTTAACACAAAATATCTGATGTATGTACAACTGTACAACAACAGCGTTTTTTCATTTAGTTTTTCTTCATTTGAAATTATCGATACTCTATTTTGACATGCAGTAAATTGTAAATATGGGCAAAAGCACTTAGTTACAGGACATTTTTGTGGTTCTTTTATGGTGAAAATAAGCAAAAAAGACACTGATGTTGGACGAGAAGGCCTGGCTCACAATCTCTGATCCAGTTCATCCCAAAGGTACTTGATGGGGTTGAGGTCAGGGCTCTGTGTGGGCCAGTCAAATTCTTCCACACCAAATCTGTCAAACCATGTCTTTATAGTCCTTGCTTTGTGCACTGAAGCACAGTCACGTTGGAATAAAAAAGGACTTCATCAAACTGTTGCCACAAAGTTGGAAGCATAGCTAAGACTGTCCTTCATTATCAGTGTACCATGCCTCTGATCTGCTTTAATGTCCAGAGTTTCTCTTCATTGGCTGCGTTTGGACAGTTTTGAGTTACATTCTGTCATTTTGGCTGGGCTTTTTTAAATTGTACATCCTTTGTTCATGTTCACTGCACATCTGTAATGAGGGAACCTGGGTAGTGACCATGCGACAGGGCGTCCAGGAAAACTCCGCAGCTTATATTAAATGCATCAGGCTCAGACACAGAGACTGAAACACTGTCACTGGGCTCAATTTGTCCTGTCACAGACCCGAGCCGCGCTGTAGAACTCCCAGTTCTGATTCTGTGATGCATACTCGGCCTCAGCAGCTGCACTGAGGCTGAGTCAGCTGTCAAAGAGTGTTAACAATGCAGCCGTGTTAATCAGTCAACTTCATAAAAAAAAAAAAATTGAAATTAATTACACAAGATCAAGGCCCTTGAATTTAAAAATCAATTCTGAGACGGTGTATTTTATCCTTTCTCGTTTAAAAACCAACATCAGGTTATTCATCTGGGTTCAGATCCACCTTTTTGGTTTGATTTTACTCCAGTGGTCACTTTCTGTGACATTACCGAGAGGAGAAAGTGTGTCATGGGCCTAAATAGGATGGATCCAGGTCCCAGCTGATACCTGGGTCATGTTTGGTTAAACCATTTGCAGAGCTTGGATTTCTTGTGAATTGTGATCCATGAAGTACTTTGAATAGTGAGTCTTTCAGGCAACAAATTAAACATTTTCCTTTAATTATTACGATTTGAACTAGCGGGGGCTGAATAATTCATTCATCAGTTGCTTTGCTTTGCTTTGTTTTTGTTTTCTGTTGGTCTGATTTTAAAATAGAAAAGAAAGCTTCAAATGGCAACATTACATGTCTCTGTGACAAACCTGGTTGGCCAAACAGTCCAAAACCTGTTTGGATTTAGTTTTTCTCTAATTTGCACAAACAATAATCAATAATCTCAAAAATCTTGAATTTGTCAACTGCTTGTTTACATGTTTTTGTTCTTTCTTAACTGTTTTGAATGTTGTTTTTTTTTTATAAATGCTTTATGGGCTTTTGAGTTGCCCCCTGGCGAAAAGTCAAGTTTTTTTTTTAGTTTGTTTTGTTTTTTAATTGAACTGAATCAAATGAGACAAAGGCACAAATTCCACTCAAGGCTTCCCTTGTTCAGATGATCTCTAGTGCTTGTGTATATATGTGTGTCCTGTCTGTTAAATATCAAGTAAGAGTGCTTAATTTAGCTCTTTAATCTGCAATCACAGACACAGACATATAGACACTGATTGGAAGCGTCTATATGTCTGTTGAAGGATGTTAGCATGTAACCCCCCCCCCCACACACACACACACACAAACTTGTTTTCATGCCTTAGTGAGGACACAGCACCATAATGCCTTCCATATCCCCGTACCCTATCATTGTCATGCAGAGTGACAAAATGACAGAAAGTAGAAAATATTCAAATTTAAGAAGCTGAAAAATGACAGAAAATAGAAAATATTCACATTTAAGAAGCTGAAAAATGACAGAAAGTAGAAAATATTCACATTTAAGAAGCTGAAACATGACAGAAAGTAGAAAATATTCACATTTAAGAAGCTGAAAAATGATAGAAAGTAGAAAATATTCACATTTAAAGGGGACATATTACGCAAAATCAACTTTTTAACCATTTTAATACTTATAATTGGGACTCTGGAGGCCCTACCAGTCGCCAAAGTGTGGAAAAAGAATACTCCGTCATGTTTTCGTGGTTCCCCTTAGTGTAAGTATAGACGATAAAACACTCGATGTTGAATTCCCTGCGCTTATGACGGCAGCATGCGCATTTCACCGCGAATGTTACCGCCCACCAGTAAGTTTACTTCGAGAGCTCCACCTTAGCTCCACCTTGTCCCTGCGAGAGTGCAGGCGAGGGAGGAAGAGCGGTATTATGTCAACGCGGAGGGACAAGTGTGCTGTTGGTGGCTGCACAGTGGAGCACAGTGTTTTACACAAACTTCCACAGAGGATTTGATATATGAAGCTAATGTGCCGGATAAAGTCAGCAAACGTGTGTTCGTGTGTTCGCACTAGACTGCGGCCAGCGGTCGCCGTATTTAGTCAGGGGACGTATTTCACCGACGTACAAACACACACACGTTGTTAAGAAAAGGTCACATAGAGCTCATAACTGAGCATTCTGACACGTCCTAATTAAAAATATTTGTTCAGTACGTCCTCCATGACCGGAGCACAGACTCCGATACAATCACATATACAGCGGTGAGCGGCCGTTTATGCCGCTCGCCGCTGGCGATCAGCGGTGCTGCACTCTCTGTGCAGCGGTGCTGCACTCTCTGTGAAAATCAGCTGATTGCCAGCGGTGCCGCGGTGGCGATCAGCGGTGGCGAAGGTCTCCGGAGCATAGTCACCGGTCTGATACAGTAACATACAGCGCCAGCTTATGCAGCTCGCCGCGCGCCGCTGGCGATCAGTGGTGCTGTTCCTAAGTGTTTTTAACTGATTAACAGTTCGGCACTGTTCAGCTCGATCCTTATGTAGAACGTCTCTTCCTGTGACGGCACTCTCGCTGTTTTCTGCGCACGCTGCCATGTTGATATTGTCAGAGAACTAGTGGAGGGAGGGGGAGACGAATAGAGCTGTAAAGCGCTGTAAAGAGGACAAATCAGAAACCCCCTGGAAGAAGTGGGTGTGTGTTTGCCTGTGTCTCATTTGCATGTAAAGGGACCATGCACGAAAACCGAGCGTTCTGAAAGGGGCGGGCTTAGCAGGGTTATTGAACTGCTATGATGCTTCATCCTTATGGTATTTTGACCAAGGCATGTCACTGACATGTTCATTAGGACACCAGGGAACTATTTTAATGGGGGAAATAGGGTATAATATGTCCCCTTTAAGAAGCTGAAACATTACAGATAGTAGAAAATATTCACATTTAAGAAGCTGAAAAATGACAGAAAGTAGAAAATATTCACATTTAAGAAGCTGATAAATGACAGAAAGTAGAAAATATTCAAATTTAAGTAGCTGAAAAATGACAGAAATTCAAAAATATTCATAATTAAGAGGCTGAAAAATGACTGAAAGTGGAGTATCATGGTTTTATTATATTTTACTAAGGCCACCCACTTTTTTCCACAGTGCTAATACACAGCGTTAACAACTTTATATGACACTAATCTGTTTTCCATGAAACAAACAGCCTCATCTCTTCCTCTGGAGTTTGTTTGTGTATTTTTAGATCATTTTCCACCAACAGTTGTGATCTTTAGCCAAGCATCATCGTTACATATTTAAATAATGACTTTGAAATATTGCTGTCCTGTCAGCGTTATTGGCAGAAAATAGTTGACTCCTGATGTGATCAACATTTTTCCAGACAGATTTTTATTCTCATTGCCTCTGTGGCACTGTTGTTGACAGGCTGACAAAAGCAAAGAGTGTTTGTTTGTTATCTGTCTCATTTCTGTTAAGGGATCACAAAAGCTTTTAAAATGACAAGAACAGGCAAATAAGGAGGGGGGGGGGGGGGGGGGGGGGGGGCTGGGGGGGTTGCAAATATGTGTCAAAACCAAGAGACTCGAACAGAAATCTGAGTATGCAATTCAAGGCCTCTTTTAAGTGTTTTAGATGATCAAATGCTGCATTAATTACATCATTCTTTTAAGTATTCTTTTGACAAAGGTCATATGGCATTGGTGTCAACATGTCATGCTGAAATTGTATTCTTGTTTTTCAGACTCATTGTCTCCAAATCCTTGATAAAGTCACTAAACTCTCAAATTTATCATGGTTTAAGATGCAACACGACCCAAAATCAAAAATACCCTGATACCACTGGCATAGAATTAAAATTCTGTTTTTCAATTTTTCTTGTAAGTGTGGTTGTATGAGGTACTATAATACTAATAATACTAATAATAATAATGCATCGAATTTCTATAGTGCTTTTCAAGGCACTCAAATATGCTTAACAGAAGAAATGAAATATTCACACATTTACTGAATTTAAATACACAAATATGTGAAATAAGTGAATGTATAAGTAACCCATTATAAATACGTATTTGCGTTTTTATAATAACGTTCTATACTGTAAACTGAGGTTGGAAACATCAGGATTTCATATAAAAAAGCAGCAAAATCCTAGAAAAAAATTAAATTAAATCCACTGACATCATCATATTTGCAATTTAAATAGTTTCCTCGCCTCACAGTTGAATTCTTTAAAAAAAAGTTGTAAAATCTCCTTCATGTTTCCTGGAGGACGTTTGATGTGGATCTGTGTTCAGTCACGTGACCTAGCACACGTCAGAAAACTGTAACACAACATGAGTTTTCCTGCTGCGACTGTAAGAGAAAGTGATTATTTGTGAAATTGCTGATTAATTCTTATAAAGTGACAGTTGTGTTATAGCAGTTTATGGCCAGTAGGAGTTGCTGTAGGGTGTCTGACTTGAGGCTAAGTTCAGCCAGGATAAGTAACATAGCCCGGCTTAATCCCTTATCCTAGTTCTGCACAACAGGCCCCGGATGACAGGGAATTTCAGAGGGTCGTAATGACATCTTCCAGTGACGACACTCTCTGACCAGTCAGTGGCCGGCAGTTTATTGACGTCACATTTTAGTTTTGGCTCAGCTCACTTGGAACCTCGCCAGAGCAGACACTAAAAACACTACCAGGTACAGTCGAGCTGTGACAGCGCTGTGACTAACTGTCACTACTCCATCTGCTCTTCACAAAAAAAAAAACAGTACTGTACCATTTTAACTGCTGAATTATAGAGGCTTACTCGTCTATTCATTTTGTCATATGCAATAGTTTTTGCAAACGTCTTTCTTTCTTTTCATGTACTTTAATGAGATGTTTGGAGGTTTTAAAACCTTGTCAATTGAATGTCGGTGCCTATAAAAAAAAAAAATAGCCACTTCACACCTCGAGAACTGCCTTAGAAAACGCTGTCTCTATAATTGCAAAATAATATCTCATCAGTGTGCAGTGTTCCTCTCTCTTCGCCATCATTCTCTCTTCTCCCTTTTAAAGGACACATAGAGAAAAGGGAGCTGCAGCTGAAGTTGATGGAGGGGAAATGGTGCTTAGGATTAATGCCTCCTGCATATGAGCTCATATGAGCCGCATTCAGTTTAAAGCAGCATTCATTATAACAAGTGTCAGGCTGAGAAATAGTTTTACGGTACTGATGATTGCTGTATCAGGTGCTGTACCTCCCCCCTCCCCCCACCTCCCTCTCTGTCTCTCTGTCTCTCTCTCTCCTGCAGACCACACACACACAGTTTTCACGCCCTCTCTGAAGTCCTCCACCCTGACTACTGCTCCTCCTTAACAGAGACTTTACCAAACTCCAGCACAAAGTCACATCCGCTACCCTCATGGAGAAGTTTAAATATTTATAGACTTTATTTTTGGCAGAAAAAAATGTAAGAAGACATCTGCCATTATTTCTGTGGGAGGCTTCTGGTTTGGCATTTCCAGTCAGTCGTTGGTGATGCTTTACACAGCAGGCAGGACAATAACTGTGATGGGTAATATCTCTCCTAGAAAACACTATCACGAAAAATGTCAGCATTGAAAACAAGACGTATTGCAAATTTAAATTAAGTAGATATGACTAAAGCCGTGATGAAATCTACTCACCCTTTTGTCAACGAATTGTGAAATATGACGTAAGTTGCTCTAACTAGGGCAAACACGATGTAAACATCAAGTAGCTGAGTTAATCAGTGGCGGAGGTAAATAATTACGACTACTCACATTACTGTAATTCATTGTGAAGTACTCGTACTTTAGGGAGTTTTTCTTAAGTCTGTAATTTTACATTACATTGTCGTCTGCTTAGTTATTTTGTTAAATTTAGAATTTGCTACTGAGTAGGCGACAATTTGAATTAATATCCAGACCTCTCAGCTGCAAAACGCCGCAGCAGGCAAAGGTTTGGAAATTAGAGTGGCAAAGGCTTAATCTTAGAGAGTCTGGACTTTGGTCCAGTAAACTCTGTGAATTAATGTGAGTTGGATAAGATTGTGGCGTGCGTGACTAGATGAGGAGCGAATTCTGTGGAGAAACTTAGTCCAGTCATCGTTCTCAAACTCACACCCCAAACCTGTCTCCCATTGCTGTCGTACAAACAGATCATCAGAATCTGCAATAAGGGTATATATACATATATATATATATATGTATATATATATATATATATATACAGTATATATATATATATAAATAAACTACCGTATTCCTAGTCTACATGGAAATGCGTGTTTTCAAAAAAAAATTTTGTGGTCCCCTAAAACGCCGTATCGCTGCCTCTCCGACAAAAATGTGCGTTTTCACCTAAACTTGTTTCCGTGTGGACGGGCCCTTAGACGTCCAGCTAAGGGCCCACACCATTTATAGTTTAACGTTTTTTTAATAATACATCTCGACGTGAGATAAACATGCAACAAGCAAGCTGAGGTCAGCAGATGGAACATTTCAGCAAAGTCGGGCAGAGAGCCTGAACAGTCCCATTTAAAACGTGGTCGGATTTTGAATCGAATCCATCTTCATATCTTGCATATTGACTCAGAATCAGTTGGAATCTCTCGTAGAATATAATTAGCTTTGCCTTTCAACTTATTTATGAGTAACCAAAGATATAAATAAATAAAAGTCGAAGATCTTTAATCATGTCTCGTTGGCCGAGAGGGCAAAACACTGCAGTTTTGATTGGCAACGTAATTTGTGTTCACGTCCCGTGGCCATTACAACCTCAAAATGAGACGAGCAGCAGCAGAAGATGTGAATTCTGATTAAATGTGTATCCAGCGTCTCGACAACAACATCGGCCGCTTAATCTTCTTCTTTCTTTCACACACATTACACCAGCTCTACTTGAGGTCCTGATTTGGAAATATTAATACAACATGCATGAAAGTTTGACTGTTTACTGGGAACGTCGTTTGTTGTTTGTCGAAACCTCAGGAGGTGAAGCCTCGATGTTGATTTTAGTCAATGGAAAGTAACGATGAAAGACTTGACCTTCAGAGGAGAAGATGTTAGTGTCAGAGTGGATTTAGGTTTTAACCCTTAGATTTTGGCTGCTTTTTTCCATTACTATGTTTAAATATACAGTATATACAGAATAAGAAAGTGCGATATAGAGTGTGTTTTATTTATCTGAGCAAAAAGTACTAAAAAATGTTTAAAATCAGATTTCATTTGTTACACTTGGAAATACGTCACAGTTCAAAGTTCACTTTTATGAACCAAAACAAAAGAAAACAGTCTGTTTTGTGACTTCAGCACAATTATTGCTGATATGGATTGTGGTTCTCAAACCGTTGATACCACCTGAGGAAATATTGAGCTCTCAATGTAACACCATTATTGTCAACGTTAAATACGTATACTTCAGACACTGGTATAGCCAAATTAGCTTAAGATGGAGCAAGAGATAACGTGACTCTAATTGTTATGATTTGATTTAAGGCTGCGACTATTTTCTTGATGTATTAGAGTGCATGTTCAGTCAGAAAAATGTCAGAAAATTTGTGTTTACCAAACCTGGCAATGATGATGTTCTTGAAGAAAATATTCCACAATTATTGAAAAAAAAAGACTCAAACTGATTAAACCGATCGTTGCAGCCTTAATGTAATTTATTAGCGTCCAAGTGCACAGCGTGAAACACTTCTTCTCATTATTATTATTGTTATTATTATTTTTCATTTAAATTAATCGCATTTTTGAGAGCCTTAGCACATGTCAGTCCAGGTGAAAATGTATATCTATGTGATATATAAATACCCTGTATGTAATCCAATCAATCACAAATATATCTGTCGAGGAAAACATCACATGCAGAAGAATACTCAGCAGGTCAGTGACGACAAATAACCTATAATAATTTAATTCACTGTATGTAAATAACATGGAATAGAATGAATACCGCACCTGCCCCAAAAAGCACCAAAAAAAAGTTAGATGATATTGAAGACACCTTTTTGTGCAATTTAATAATAATTTTATATTTGTTGTACCTGTATCCATTCTAATTAGTGGTTGGACAATTTAATTGAGCAATATTACACGGGTCACCTTGTAGACGGCATCTCGTTGTCACAAACTGACACAATAAATGAAACATTTGTAAAATCTTCTTATAAAAGTGCGGGAGTTCTTCTCTCCGTCAGTGAGCACCAGCTTGTCATTGTTAGATTTAGTTAGTTCCTGAGACACAAATTCATTTTTAGGCCCTTTATCTTGTCAAACGTGGGAATAGTGAGGGTGCAGTGAAATGTGCCTCTTCTTCACTTTTTGCCATTTATTTGAGTCAACAATTATTAAAAGCCTTTGAGATGTAATGTTGTCAAAGAATGAACAAAAACTATTTGCAAAACTTTTGAGTTCCTCAAACTTTCACATATCAATTTAATCACTCTACACAATTATTTTGTACGATTACATTATTTTTCATATATATGTATATACAGTATATATATATATATATATATATATATATATATATATATATATATATATATATATATATATATATATGCCGTCACTGGAAGTCACAAGTGCGACATCCGACACAAGAATCAATCCGAACAATGCCGAACTGTAGATCAGTTAAAAAAACTTTACGATCCAAAAAAAATGTGGGTTAATTTTCCAACTATTACCAGGGAAATGTCTTAAATCTCAATATTGAACAGATGAGTGTGGTGTATTTAGCATTTACCGCTCACATTGAGTAGGTACTAATTTGTAGTGGAAAACCGTGCCGAGGCGAGTGGAATTTCATTTCACATGACCGCGTCATTGGCCACCAGGTCATTTGAGTTTGAGACCCCTGGAGCAATCTTTAAGTAAGTTCCCCTCGGGGGATCAATAAAGCATTTCTAATTCTGGTTTACCTTGCTCATTTTATTTACCATAAAGCTGTTACTAAAGTCACTGAAATATATGGTCTTATAGGATAGTTACGACTGTTCAGTCTTCATGCTAAAATACTTAGATCATTCAAAGTAAACTGTAAAATAGTTTGAATGAACTTCATTCATTCAGGCATTACCGTTTTTTTTTTAGTTTTATAGTTCGTATTTAAACAGCTGCTGCCCTCTTATTTTTATGTAGAGACATTGATCTTCCCACTGCATATACAACATGTTTTTTTCTGAATGAATATTTATTAACACATTCATAGACAGACAAACACACACACACGTGCACAGACAGTCAGTCTGGGGTTAAATATTTATGAAGAGATGTTAGAGCATACGGGTGGTTCAGATCAATAAGTAATCACGGGATGACCTTCTTGCACACACACACACACACACACACACACACACACATACATTCAAACACAAACACATAAATTGCTTCACAGCACATTTTTCTCCTATCATGGAAATGAAAGGCAACTTGAGGATGTTAATACCTAATACCTCGTGCTGTGAACACCACAGGGATTTATGCTCTCTCACTCTTCTCCTGCACTGCCACTTAACTACTCACTGTACCTCCTGCCATCCATCCATCCGTCCGTCCGTCCGTCCGTCCATCCATCCATCAATCACCTAGCTCAAAGGTGCTATGTGGGGCATTCACGGATCAATAAATCACTACCACATTCATTCAGAGTAATTAGGATAATTAGTCGAAGTGAACCAGGGCATCAGCAGATGCAGCTCATCAACTTTTACAGTGCACACTCTGGACTCACAGCTTGTGGCAGTGTCATTTTACAATAAAACACATCACTCTGTCATTTTCCATACACAGTAAAGTCGAGCTGTGTCCTGCTCAAACCGCCACTGTCCTTCTCGTCTCTATTTAACAACTATATTTGTGTTCTCGACCTTCAATTTTGAACATTTGCAGTTTATTCCCGTTAATTCCAATAAATTCCCACGTGAAGTTTTCCATTTTTGAAATGTGCGTGCACCTCCCCTACACTAGGTGGCAATATGTCCATTTCATCTTTTCAGTGTTAATCAGTTTCCAGTTTAGCATGTGACTAATTGTTAGCAGTGTGTACCCTGCCTTTTGTCCTGTGTCAGCTGGGATTGGCACCAGCATCCTCCGGCACCCCTCATGTGGAGGATAGAGCAGTAGAAGTTGAGTGAGAGACGAGATGACTTAAATATCGTGATAATATTGTATCGTGACTTAAATATCGTGATAATATTGTATCGTGACTTAAATATCGTGATGATATTGTAACGTGACTTAAATATCGTGATAACATCGTATCGTGACTTAAATATCGTGATGACATCGTATCGTGACTTAAATATCGTGATGATATCGTATCGTGACTTAAATATCGTGATAATATCGTATCGTGACTTAAATATTGTGATAATATTGTATCGTGACTTAAATATTGTGATGAAATCGTATCGTGACTTAAATATTGTGATAATATCGTATTGTGACTTAAATATCATGATAATATCGTATCGTGACTTAAATATCGTGATGACATTGTATCGTGACTTAAATATCATGATAATATCGTATCGTGGCTTAAATACCGTGATGACATCGTATCGTGACTTAAATATCGTGATGACATCGTATTGTGACTTAAATATCGTGATGACATTGTATTGTGACTGATGACATCGTATCGTGACTTAAATATCGTGATGATATTGTATTGTGACTTAAATATTGTGATAACATTGTATCGTGACTTAAATATAGTGATGATATCGTACCATGACTTAAATATCGTGATGACATCGTATCGTGACTTAAATAGACAGACAGACAGACGACTTTATTAATCCCTTTGGGAGGTTCCCTCGGGGAAATTAACAGCTCCAGCATCCATACACAGCACTGTTAAAAATAGAGAATAGAATAAAATAAGATAAGAATAAAAATAAAAATAAAAATATAAAAATAAAAATGAAAGTGACCCATGCTATATATATGTATGTATACCTACATACACACAACACATGTATATATATATACATACATACATACACAGATACATGCATACATACGCACACATACATACATATACATACACATACACATATATATGCATACATACACATACATATATACACATACATACATACATATACACACATATATATATATATATACACACATAGGTACACACACACCTAGAGTTACCCCGTAATGCCCAGGGTTTTATTGCACATGTCTATGGTTTTATTGCACATTATGTTATTGTTGTGGTAGTTGTTTGTTTAGTTCGTACCGGTCCTCCCCCCCAGTGAGGAGTTGTACAGTTTGATGGCCCGGGGGACAAACGAGTCCCCCAGCCTGTTGGTCCTGTATTTTGGGAGGAGCAGCCTGTTGCTGAGGAAAATATCGTGATGATATCGTATCGCGACTTAAATATCGTGATGATATCGTATCGTGACTTAAATATCGTGATAACATCATATCACGACTTACATATCGTGATGATATCGTATTGTGACTTAAATATCGTGATAACATCGTATCACGACTTACATATCGTGATGATATCGTATCATAACTTAAATATCGTGATAACATCGTATCACGACTTACATATCGTGATGATATCGTATTGTGACTTAAATATCGTGATAACATCGTATCACGACTTACATATCGTGATGATATCGTATTGTGACTTAAATATCGTGATGACATCGTATCGCGACTTAAATATCGTGATGATATCGTATCGTGACTTAAATATCGTGATGACATCGTATCGCGACTTAAATATCGTGATGATATTGTATCGTCTTGATGATATATCTGTTGTTTTGTGTACCAGCGTCTTCTGTCACACACTAATGTGCAGTATCCACTCAACATCCCATCACAGTAGCTGGGTGTGCTAGTCCGACTTTGAGAAATCCACTTTGCTACTTTTCCAGTTGCACTCACATGTTTACGACATTATAATTCCTATTTTTCTCATGTCATTTAAACACAGTGGCTGTGCTCTTTTCCGCGCCTAAACAAAATCGTGACCTTTTCATAGTGAAGTAAGCAGAAGACAAAACAAACAAAAAAATCAGTTTATAAGTTTGACTCATAACCCTTGAGTTATTATTTTGTATTTGACCCCGGCTGACACCACTGCTAAGCTGACGAGCTGGAGGCAATTAGTCGAGTTTAATATCTGTATAGTTTACTAAAGAAAAGTTTGTAAGATTGAATAAAAAACAGTTTGTTTGTGCTACTTCCGCATCTGAGGTATTTAAGCTTAGTACATTTAATTATTCAGAGCCATAGATGGTTGTGAGGGACACCATTAAGCTTGCGTACGCCACTTTATACGCAATGTTTGAGATTTATTTAAAAAAAAAAACTTGACGATCAAATGTATTATTACTATTGTTATTATTATAAATGGTTGATTTTTCTCTGTTAGAGGATGAGGCAGACGGAAGCTTCAGAGTGAGATCATTTTCAGAGAACAGTCAGATCTGTTATAGTCAGTGTTGATGAATGGATCGTGAGCCGGTTCCTGTTCTCTTGGATCTCTGTGCCACACTGGATCCAGCACCAGTGTGGACAGAAACTGTCTCCTATGTGACGATGACTGTATGTGCAAATCCAATTTGACAAACAACCCTCTTACAATGTCTCCCTCCTCGAACCGTTCACTTGCAGGTAACAGTGACTGCCCACATAAGCGGTGGCTACTCGCTATTATTCCCTCTAAACCCTCAGTGCGCAGAGAAGTGGAACTTAAGTGTGCGCTGTTGTGGAGCAGAACCATTGACCTTCAGCATTTACAGCATCTGCCACTTTGTGTCACTATAAATGCTTTTTTTTTCACAATAAGACACCTTAGAAAACCCTTTTTTGTGCCTCGATTTCCAATTTACCTCTTCCCATCTCTCTCCATTTGCCATGGTTTTCCTCTCACTCCGAATCAATGAATTATTGAATTATTAATTTTCCTACCTTGTCCTGGTTCAAAGAGGGCCCCCAATATCCCTCTTTGTTTCGGGCCCCTAGAGTCCCTAGAAACTGGAACTATTACAGTATTATAAATGAATAATATTTAGCGATGTGTATGGCTGTGCTAAAATGTTGCATGTAAATCTTCGTCAACAAAAGAAGGAGGGGCAATCATCACTTTGTAGAATCGACTCGTACATGTTTTTAAAAATATCTTTAAACGTCTGTAAGTGCACGCACAATAATAGCTGAAATGAAAGTGGCATCAATACGCTGTTGCATGTTATCTTTAGCTGAAGTGAGACCTGCTGCCCTCGTGTTACTTTGAATTCTCCAAAACAACAATCTGCCTCTGGGTGCATTATTAATTTGCTGGATAAATTTTTTTTTTTTTTTCCGACATCATTGCCGAATTGTTCCTTTCTTTTATTAGTCACACTCACTTCTAATTAATGTCACAAACACATGCAGACATCTTCACCCCGGGTTCATGCAGGGATGTAGCAAAATAAGGTTGACAAGTTGAGAAAGGTGGTTGTTTTTGTTTCTCATCTTCTGCGGGGGAAAAAAACAACAGCTGATTTGCATGAGGGAGACAATGTAAAAGAGAAATGTGTTTGAAACTTTTCTCACTCGAGTTTTATCCGATGCTAATTTTACAAAAGCTTGTTTATAGTGATATTAGAAGAGCATCGTCCTCTGTTTCTAAACACAGACAGTTTGAGACACAAAGAATAACCGATATTAGCGCTTCAAAATAGGCTCACCTAATAAAATATAAATTTCTCTACTGTAAACTATGCATCCTTTTGGTAAATCCAAATAAAGGATTCCAAGCACAGAATGACTGGAACACATTTGAACTTACTTATGTAAGCAGCTGGTTCTACAACTCCTTTGTGTTGTGATGTAAAATGGCTGATTTTCTCTACGGACTTTGGTGCAGGGAGGCGATCACTTTGAAAAGTGACACAAACTTTGAAAAGATGTTCTAACTCTTAATTTAAGTGGCGGACATATACTTAGGAGAGCATATATTAAAGATGTCATAGATTTTTTTTTATCAGGTCCTTTATCAGGGTTCTTAATCACCCACTGCACAGTTTAATGTAGAGGTAATGTTGTCCAGCATGATACATGAAAAGACACACATTGACCATAACCACATGAATGAATCACAAACTTCATTTAATCAACAAACCTGAATCTGAAGTTTCTGGATTCTACCCGTCTACCTTCACTGCGCACTTTAAATCAACCCAGATCGACCAATACATGGGAAAACTGTGCACTTCGGAGATTACACGTGGGAGATCCCAGACAGTAATCCCGAATTTTTCACACATTTACTCGCTTTTTGTTTGTCTACACCAGAGGAGATGCACTAAGCATCCAACTCCTGTTTGTTAAATGTGTCTGGAGGGTGTGTTTGTGGACTGTGTGACTGCCAACCTCCATGAATGTATGCATGTACTGTACTACTGTACTACTGTACTATGTATATATACATACATATATGTATATATATATGTGTATATATATATATATATATATATATATATACACATATATATATACATATAAATAAATACACATATATATGTTA
Organism: Solea solea; assembly: GCF_958295425.1. Taxonomy (NCBI): domain Eukaryota; kingdom Metazoa; phylum Chordata; class Actinopteri; order Pleuronectiformes; family Soleidae; genus Solea; species Solea solea. Next base: position 16,411,007 of record NC_081154.1, on the reverse strand, counting down.
TTATTATTACTTTTTTATGAGGGAGAAAAAAAATCTAATCTGTATCTTGACATTCACAGTTTCTGCCAATTAATAGACCAAGTAATGTTGCTTGTACAGAGAAGAGTTTTTCTTCCTTTTTCTCAGCCAGTGCAACTGTATTATGTTTGTTCACATTTGTTTGTGTGTGTGTGGTTAGTAATTTAAAAAAGTCCTTGGGGCTTAAAGTAAAAAGCAAAGTCATTTACAGTGTCCCTGAGAGTACGGTACATTAATGTAGGATTGTAGAGAGGCAGCATAAATACACTCAGTGCAAAAGTATGAGACGAGTCTGCGTCCTTAATATTGAAGTGGACAGTGCTCACCTGTTCACTTCTTATTCATATGCATATGAATTTTATTCATATGCTTTTTGATATGGAAATATACATATATATATATACATATGCAATAACTATTTCTCTCAATGCAGTTTCTCTGGATGACTGTAATAAGGGAAGTTTTTCGGTGGTTTCCTCAGAGGTTTGTCATGTCTGTAGCCCCCTAATGTTAGGTGTCTATCTTAGAAAAGAGAGGAACTGCAAACACGAGAGTCGTACAGGCTTGGACGTTGCCCAATGTCCAAGGGAACCAGGGCAAACCTGATTAGAAGGTGAATGACTGGAACATGGCATTCATGGACTGTATAGTGCAAGGGAAATGGAATCGTGGAGCATTTAGGTCTGTAAACACTGGAGCAGGAGAGTGGATCCACCAGGAATAGCATTCCAAGATCTCTGACCAGAAGACAGCAGTCCAATAGAAACTGTTATCTAGCTGTTAGACAGTGAGATAAAGTTTTTCAATGGAAGCTGAAGTTGCTGTTGCTTTCTAAACTGTCCACTCCCCACAGCAAAGTCCATGGAGAAATTTGAAAAAGTGTAAAAGGATGTGGATCTACTGATGAACATTTTTAATGAACAACATTGTAGTTCATTAAGTCAGATTCACATCAGAAATGGGCTATATAGTGATGATATAGATTACATGGATGAGCACGTGAATAATCTTATACAGATATTGCCATAGCGGATGCTTCCCACACATGATTTGACAGAGATTTTTACAGATGGGTGCCTTGCACAGGCTTACCGCAGCTCTTCACCTGGAGGGAAATTGAGTGAGATTTTCATGATTTTCATATGATCATATGATCATATATTTTTTACTCCACTGTATGTAATTGCATTGGAGGAGCTCATCATTGTGTATATAATAATTATTATGAATGTGTGCATTGCATAGATTCAGTACACAAAGAGTATTTTATGTATGAGATTATTTCTATAACAAACTCAGTTTAGTGTTGTACAAACTATGCCAATGCAAAAAAACTGTAATTATTTCTGATTTCTTTATATGTACAAAGTAATGATTTTAAATGTAGTTCGGTCATTTCTCCATCTAATGGTGTGTGCTTCAATTCTATTCGATCTGCTACAGCAGCTAGACGGTTAAATTTCAGATTTCTTATCTCTGCTGCCGAATGTCTCCAACCTAGTGCTTGTTGACCAGTCCAGCAATTTTCTTTTTAGGCTCCTTCTGCCCAGTATCTCCCCGGGTCATGTATGCAGATCAGGCATCACCACTCGGCTCTGACAGGTATGATCTGCCCTTGATAACGACCCGTCACCAATCCTTGGAAACACATTGTTACAAAAGTGGCTGATATGTGAAACGAAAAGCTCGGGAGACCACTAGTGTTGCCTGAAGCAAAGTGTCATGATGAAAATGAAATGTGTCACGCTGGGGGAAAAAAAAGCTTCACTAACAAATCCAACTGATTTGTTGCCTAACTTCTATTTTCTTGTTTTGTAAAGTTCATGACATGTAAGTGGAACACTCGGGTGTACAGTGGTTTTATTGTGGAGACTGCTTTTTATCATTTCTCAGGCACTTTTCTTCACAATACAGTCATGTAATAAAACACACTTTGTATTTCATAATAGTAAACAACCAACACAACAACAGAGCAACCACAAACATGAGGGTGGGGTAACAGTACAGAGTATTTATGCAAGAAAGTTTCAGTTATTGTTAATTATTTATTCAGATATCATGTGCTTGTGTAATTGATCCATATTTTTACAGAATTGCAAGTGGCTTCTTATATTACTTAATATTTTGTGACATGTAAGTCGTTCAGTGTCTGCTACACGCTTAAAAATATGAGAATTTCCCTCTGTTTCAAGCTGAAGAACTTAACTGTTTTATGTGTCTCAAAATAATTACATGTTCTTTTGGAAGTTGCTTTAATTGGGCACACTGATCAAAAATGACAAATTATTTGGAAACAATTGAGGGTTTTTTGTTTTGTTTTTTAAATATAATTCCTCCCAGATTGCCTTTACTTGTGCCATATACAATAGTTGTGTTATTGCATTTGAGGTGGAAGTGAGTGAGACCACGGTTTCGAGATGAGTTCAAATTTCATTGACATCCTGTGAGAAAACACCGGGTTATGCAAATATGTTTATGTATGCACAAAGTTGTTTGTAACTAAACCTCCTCTTCTGAGGCTAACTCCGCCCAATGCCTGATTTTGAAAAATGCCAAGAAGTTGGCTGGGATCTGAGTGAGTGAGGAAGAGGGAGGGTGAGTGGGGAGCAGTGCAGGACGCATGGTCTGGTCGTGAATCCGGCACAGAGTTGCAGCTGTTGGCAAACTGTGATTGTAGTAGCTGGTGTTTGATTTTTTTATGACAACATGTATACTTTCAATACTTTACACTAAACTGTGAAGATTTGCACCTGGATCCAAAAATAACATTATTAGATACCCATGTACTCCAGGTTTACGCCTGAAAAAAAGTGGTTCCTCTGTCCAGTGTTTTACTCACGCATACTTGATCTTATGTTACATTGCAAATTGTCCGCATTTGTATGTCCTTGTATTGTTTTGTATTGCGCTGATTTGTACATTTCTAGACTGGGAAGTGAGCTGTGATACAGGAAACATGTGCAGCTCATGCAGAGTCAAACTACAGGTGTGCGCAGGTTAGGGTTGCGAAGCGTTCCGTAAAATAAGGATTTTTTCCATATCTGAAAGATAAAAGACATGTTCCATTTGTACCGATACGGAACGTACGTACTTTGTCCCTTATTTGTTTTAGAATCAAGTCGGTGTAAAACCATAACAGAAAAATGACTCATTAGTTCCTGATGTGGTTGGAAAAGTCTGGAAAAGAGAGGAAGATTCTCCTGTTGTCTCACCAGATTTCACTAATTCACTAGTAAACACGGGGGCTTTAGGAAACATAATTGAGCGCATGACAGCAGACCGTGTGCTGTATACAATAATGTGACTTTGTCACACATCATCGACGTTTTCCTATTTGTCCAGGTTTCTTAGTGCAGTGATGCAAAAAAAACATTACATAAATAAAGTAGATTGAATAAATTGTAATGTAAACAAAAGGATACATGTTTTTTTTTCTTTTTGGAAGAGATGGTGAAGAACAGAAGTGTAAGGAAGCAAAAAGATACAGGGAATTAATGCCTCAACCACCTTTGATTAGAGGATCTACTGGAGCCTGAAGGGAAATACATTGTCGTGGATTTCCACTGTGTCTGTGGGACCCTTGGCTCTTTTTATTTGGACTCTTCTGCTGTTTTTGGACGTTGTTTTTTCGTTGCATTGGACTGAAGTATAAGCAAATGTCTATGACATTTAAATCAGACAGACAGATGAGTTCACACAATGCTGATTAAGTCTGTCTGACTCTCTGTTTCTCAGTTCCACACCACATACAGCAACAATCATTTTTATGCCAAGACAAATGCCGGCAACAGCAATATTTCACACGTAAAACTAGACGGCTACAAACCGAAAAAAAACCACACAAAAAAGCACCCATGAAAAGTGTCCAAAGTGAATTGTACCACTCAAAACCCCAGTCATTCAGCAGTTTAAAGGGATAAATGCTTCTTGTCGTCTGCCTGTTCTAAACGCACAAATGCCCCAACAGTCAGGTCTGATAGTATTGCTTGACAGAGGCCGTTTCTGTTTCTGAAAATCAAATAGAGGCAGAACCTTGAGGCTTCATAACAAGAGTTTGTTTTACAACTGGAAGACTACGTCAGCATTGCAGTGATTGGACACGAGGGTGAGCAGAGCATGTGACCAGTACCAGTGACACAAAAAGGACAATGGCAAGATTCCAAGGCAGTAGATGTAGAATCTGAATACTTTACCTGGAAAATTCCTAAATTCCCATATACACTGGTTTTGACCTGGAAAAAAAAAGTTTAGTTTTGCTTTTAGCTCTTTTTTTAAGTGGTTAAAATCAGTTTTTCCTGGTTTCTCCATATGATGATTTTAACGAGCATGTGCCTGCCTGCCTCCTGTGGCTTCTCTGCACACGGAGCACGTGGAACAGTGTTGGCTGTTTGTAAGACACTGGTGTGTCAGTACCAACTCACAACCAGTTGAAAATCCCAGATTATCCCTTTTATGACCATGGATTCCTGCCCTCCAGTATTTGTCATCAATCTCCGGTACATGACACCACAAGAGGAAGTCAGGGAGACACTTTGAATGGTGTGTGTAACGGTTTTGTGCAGTGACGCACAAAGAATTGGCTGCGTCTGATCGTCCGATTGAAATAAAGTAGATGGTAATGTGTGGAAATCACTGGATAAACAAGCGCTTGCCTGTGTGATATCACAGGTTTGTGTGCGCTGTTCTTCATTCTGATGCATGACTCAGTAAAATGAATAAAAAATAAGAACTTAAGACCATAAAACCATGAAAAATAAAGCTGAGGTTGCAATTTTGCTGATAGGCTGTTCCATGCACAATTGCTTTGAAGAATGGCCGTATTATCCCTTTAACTGGAAAACTATTTTATGCCCTGTTGCCAGTTAGGTGAATGTGAGAATATCCATTGTGTGTGTGTGTAGGGGGCTAACAGTATATGCATGCTGATGCATAATTGTGTTTGTGCGTCCGTGAGACTGAGTGTATGAATTATTTACGAGTAGTATCTCATAAAAAGCATATTATAACAGACTGCACAAGACAAAGCCCTTCTGAACTCCATCACGGCTGTAATCATGGCCCTCAGCCACACAGGAGGAGAAAGGAGCAGAGGGACAGAGAAGGAAATGAGTGTCAAAAGAGTGAAAAGGGCATGGAAGAGGTGATTTTTCCCCCTCGCTCTCCTTACTGTTTACCCACTTCCTTGTCCGTCTGTCTCCACTTTTTATGTCTCACCACATCAGCCTTCATGTGCGATGTGTCTACATCGTGCTCTCTATTATTACAAAACCGGTGAGAAAGCCAACTTTTTGCATGCTGTAAGACAAAATGATTCTCCGTCTGTCTGTCTGTTCATCCGCTGTTTGTGTTTGTCTGTCTGTCTCTTTCGCCGTCTCCTCCTGTCTGACACTCCATCTGTCCCCCTTTTGTGTCTCTCTCTACATGTGACAGCTGAATAACGACAGGTTCCACAGGTCACATCATCACTCAGCGTCCATAAATGATGACAAACTGGCCTCACACTAGCAAGTGATCTGCCTGACTGACCTCTTTACTCCAGCAATCAATCAATTACAGGCTTCTCCATTGATCTGATCAGCATTTCCACCCACACGGTACGATAATGATTTGAGGCGGAGTGCAACCTCCTATTATTCTCCATCAGTGGAAGACTTTCATATTTTAGAAATGTGTGTCACATTATTACACATTAACCTGCTCAGACCCTTTCACCTCCTCTTCCTGTCTTCTCTGCTGCTCCTTCTATGCAGTTAATAATGTGGGGTGGCACAAGGGTCAAGCATCCCTCACTGTCAGTCTTTGCCTCTTACAAAACATACAACACCCACATCTGTGACCGATACAACCACTTCTTCACTAAAGCCATCAATCAACCGAAGTTAAACTTCAGGTGTCAGGTGTTCCTGGACCACAATGCATTTTGTGCTCCATGGTGGCAGATTTACCAGTGGATTTTGAGGTTGTTTTTTAATACAGGCACATTTTTCTGGCCATGATGCATGCCTTAACAACTCTAAAGTGAAGTTTGTGTTGCCTTGTCAACCACTCTCTCCCTGCACCAAAGCTTATACAGAAAATCAGTGATTTCACATGCCTTCACAGAGAAGTTGTTGATCCACTGCTGCCTCCATTTATGAGTCCAAATGTGTTATTTTGTGACTTCGTTGTTTGGAATTCTTCATTCGGATTTACTTCACTGACATGGACTTGCCAAACAAAGCAGCAGTAAACCAGCAGCTCCTGTGCCCCTGAGAGCCAAAAATGCTGATTTTCTCGTTGGAGAGTGAACACTATACAATCTTAGATTTCTAGTTAGAAAAGGCTTTTAAAAAATGAAATCAAGTGGTGAACAATTTCTGAAGATATTGTAGTCATAGCAGGCTAAAGGCCCTGGTTTAAATCCGTGCACAGCATGCATGGACCCAACGTGCTTCGTGCACATGGTGCGGTTTGCTCCATCAACGTGCAACGTGCAGCCCAGAGTGCGCTGGGTGCGTGTGGACAGTGCATGCACACGCCGAATTCTTGCCCCACCGGTAGGTGGAGTATTAAGCCCCGATCACCAAGAAGAAGTAGTCGCCAAGGTCATCCGAGTCTCAACTCCCCTGCCCGAAGGACCTTTCAGCTGATGAGCCGCTCGACCAGACGTGTCCGAGGGAGCTGTAGCATCGTCCTCTTCTTCTTTGGCGTCCAGACATGTGCTGCCACTCGGTGGTGAAGTCATGAAGTATAACAGGGTCCACGATACCCGGTTGTTGACAGTATGTGTCAGTGCCTCACACAACCACAAACCAACCGGACTTATTGCCTCAGTGTGTAACATCTTTCATTAAGCTCACAGCATAATATAATCTCTATAATTTAGTAACAAATCAACCACTATTTTTTATTACAAAAACCACAATTTGTTTTAATCTTTTGTCCAGCAGACATTTATCGAATGAGTCTAAAATTGAATGGCAGCAAGAGACTAATGCCAGAAAGTGGAGACTATTCAAAACTAATGTGTGCTACGGCACCTTTGAGAGGAAAAGAAGAAGAAGAAGAAGAAAGGAGCAGATGGGATGCTATCGTCATTATCTTCCCAATCTATTTAAGCCTGTTAATTGGCTATTGTTTTTGGTCAAATGAAGACTCTGATGAGAATCATTCCCAGTTAACCCATTTAACTCTGAAGTTTAGCTCCACAGAGAGGGTATCCGTCAGTACTTTGAAAGTTTTCCATGCGTGGTCGGATTTTGAACTTGCCGTTCTTTTGACACAATTATTCACTTTTATACTTCAAAGCAACCTTTGGAGAGGGAAAAACTAAATATACCAACTGTTATGTGATGAAGTAAAGCAAATAACACTGAGAAAAAAACGTATTTCAATTCTCTTTGCACAAACATGATCTCATAAATCAGTGATTTATTCATTTTCTAGAGATTTTCCCTCCAAATCAGCACTGGAGCAATCCTAGCTGACTTAAGACATAAGACGAAAGGCGGGATTGGTCAATTAGAACTGAGATCTGAGCCAGTGATCCTTTGCTGTGAGGCAACAATGCTAGCCATCGCACCACCATGCATCCCTCAGTCGATGCAATTGCTAAAACGTCACAACTAGTGACCAAGGGTGTTTTGCAACCCCTTTAACCGAGGCCCCCGGAATCCCTTGAAACACACCTGTGTCTAAGCATGAATCATTTTGTAGCTCAAAGTACTAACAAACAAATACTGCATGTATCCCTCACTTCCTCACTGCGATAAACAGCATTGCTTTTATTCCTAGAAAGGGTTTTGTCTTCGATAGCAGTGGTCACATTGATGCTGTCATCAGTAACATCATTGTCTCCTTCAGAAGGGATACTTAAAACATTATTATTATTTTTTTTGGAAAAAGTAAAACCATGCCTTTCACATTTATCTGTCAGTTTGTCTCTCTCACATTTTCTCTGTCTGTCATGTAAAAGGATTTGACAGTGTGTGTGTGTGGGTTCACCACAGGCTCAGTCATCACATGGTCATGCCCCGGTCACTGTCACATATGTCAAGTCTTAAGTCGTTGATATCCTAATCCCCCTCTGCTGTGTGTTTTAGTGTGTGTGTGTGTGTGTGTGTGTGTGTGCATGTCATGATTTCCCATGTCATGGACCTTAAGGGGCAAATTGTGTATGTGTGTGTGTGTTTGAGTTCTCGAGGACTCTACAGTTGAGTGTGTGTGTCCTGTAATAACAAAGGATAATCTTTTATTTCATTCAAGGTCTCATTATTTTGAAGTATGATTGGAGTGTGTCCCAGCTGAACATCACTGCTCATCAACAGAGATACCCTTGGTTTATTTTTATGCATCGAAAGATGCACTGAAGAAAAACATTCTGTGAAATAAGAGGGACCCAGCCTCTTTTGCAGGTCCGCAAGCAGCACCGAATGGGCCCTTGTAGCCCCCATGCACGTCAGGGTGCGGAACGAAGATAATCGCCATTGGCCCTAGAGCAAGGGTCTCAAACTCAAATGACCTGGGGGGGCCACTGAGCATCTCGGCATGGTCAGGAGGGGGGCCAGTCACTGAAAAGCACAAATGCTTTTTTTCCTAACATTTATTCAGTAGGGGTGATATAAGCTTAAAATTTGGCCCATGGGTTGTGAGTTTGAGACCCCTGCACTAGAGAGAGCCCACCAATAGTTTGATTCATCAGAGTTTAGCAAATGTAGCCAGTAGATGGTACGTGATTGGCCCTAGAATCCTAGAAGATGAAAACGAATAGAGATGTTGGGAAAGACTGCTGCATGCGATTCCTGCAAACATACTTACATACCATAGTTGCCGTGGTAACCTGCATACAGATCTAAGGAAGGTGAAGGTGCAAGGTCATGATGTGCACACGGCCCTGTGATGGCGCCCTATGTCAGCTGGGATTGGCCACCCTCAAATTGGGGATAACGCAGTAGATGATGAATGATTAAATGCTGTGCACAGTTTTTTTTTACATGGCAAGGCCCTCAAAAGAGCAAAGAATAAGAGCGGATAAAACAGAGCATGTTTGTAGAGTAGATTTTTGCATCTCTAATTGCTGGAAGCTGTCCCTGTTGTCGATGACTCTAATCTAAGCAATTGCAATTACCAGCGCCTTCATGTGCACACTGTTTATGAACAATCAGTGTCGGCCTATCTGAACTGATAATTGTGTAAGTCCACAGAAATGATCACTATGGCGACACAGTATGCCATCACATCCGCACACGTATGATGGAGTGAGGTCAGCTGCAGAGGCTGAGCAGTGTAAGGAAGTAATTGACTGTGTTGCTTCTCCTGCAGCATTTACTTTCAAATTCTTTACAAGAACACATGCAGCCCTCCGACAGATGCTATTTTCAGTGTTGCGAGGTTGGAAACTATATAACGTACAGTAAATCTGAACATGAGCTCTATACAAGTAGGATTCTCAATAAAACATCAACATCTAAGATGAGAAGAATAGAAATGTAGCTCCGTTAATCAAAGCCATGTGGCCTGTAACTTTTTAAACCTGCAACTTTTTTGCTGTGAGCAAAAATCCAATCTAATTCATTTTATTTATATAGCAAATCTTAAAAAGACATGGTTGCCAAAGTGCTGTACATAGATAAAACATTTAATACAGCCCCAGAGATTCAGAGCACAAAGTTAAAATACATAAAAAGAACTCAAACAATGACTAAAAAAACAAAACTCTAATAGCATAAATTAACATTACAAGACATAAAAAAACTAAAAGACACCACAGACCACACAAATATACAAATAGCAGGACACATGCCTACATTTGCTAACTCGGAAACAATCGAGTTAAACCAAAGATGCCTTTTTATTCTTAGGCCATGTTGGGGCTAACAACTATTATGACAACTGAAAGTCAAAGTAAACGTTTGTAATTGATATTGTTACCTTTAAAATTTCCGTGATTCCCCTTACCAACAACGGACAGGAAGTAAAGCAGCTGGTTTATATTTTAGCAGAAATTGTAGTCGTGCTCCATGCATAAAGTCCATTCAGATGTTCGCCTCCATTTGCAAGACCACCAACTTCATGGAGTCTGCAGTGTGATTTTGGGCTACATCCATACTCGTTATGGCAAGTAGGAGACGATGATACAGTTCCCCAGATTCTTGTCATTCTTGTTTCTTATCATCCATGAGTCAGCAGATCAGCTGTGAGGAAAACACACACACTTTGAGTTTGAGTTTCACCTCGTCGTTCGGTCTAATGAAAAGGAACAACATAGTTGTGGTTTGTAATACTTTCTGAAACTAAGCTAACAACCAGCTAAAGCTAAAATGCTAAAATAAGTGTAATTTTTCGGACAGATAAACTGAATCCCTAAGTGTTCACATCAGTTCAAGTCCTGCAGTCCGTGGATGCTCACATAGATGTTTTTATGCTAATGAAATGCGGAAATGCTAATTATTTTGTCATGTGTCAGATGCTGACATCCATTAAGTGTCACGTTCTATTAAGTGAGCCGGTTAATGTAACAACTGGACTTACCAAGGTAAGGGTCAGTCTCAAGAGGCGTAAACACAGGACATCGTCAAGGACAAAGGCCTCATTTTCTTGCCCCAAACAAGAATAATGACTGCTTCATGCGATGTTCCTGCATGTGTGGAAGTTGCAGACGCATTTCAATAAATTATGTTTCCTGCATAATTAATCAGGGCTTTGCCCATTCAAGGTAAAACCATTCACGAAAGGGCCTTTACACACTTGATTAACCTTCCTGTTTGGTCAACTGTGACACATTTTCACAACATTCATGAAGCATGTTTTTCATCTTGTGTCACAACCTCATGGTATCATCCACACGATGCATCTAAACATGATAAAACTGCCCATCACCGCCGAGTGGTTTACACCCTTGGTGTTCTCGGTCAAAAATTATGGAAAATATTCATCTTGCTTTTTTTTTCTTCTGGCTTCTTCCTCTCTAGGGGTCACCACAGCAGTTCTCCTGCTTTTTTAGTAATCTGCACATTCGATTTGGCAGAGAGGTTTTATGCCGGATGCCCTTCCTGACAAAACCCCTCACATTTATCCAGGCTTTCACTGGATGTGCCTGGTGGCTGGGGTCAATTACGATTGTCCAATTAACCCAATCATTGGGGAGCAAATGGGCATTGGGTATCTTGCCCAGCCTTAGTCCCTTCCGGGGTTCAAACAGGCTACTCTCCGTATACAAGCTAAGGCCATGGGCTGCCCCTCTACTGTTATTGTCATCTAAAGCAGTGGTCCCCAACCTTTTTTCCTTGAAGCCCCCCTTGCTTCTGTCCAGGACAAACCACTTTGTCTCTCTTTACAGGGCTTATGTGCCCACTCCTACATGACACTAGACGAGGCAGTGTATCACCACTAGGTGGTACAGTACATTGTTCCAAAGTTTTAAAACGTATAAAACAAAATTCAACGATGATTTATAATGTTTGTATTGCTATAAGAGCAGTCAAATCCACCGGTCATATTAGGTTGTGGACACTAAAATAAGGGGGAGGGTTCAAGAAACATTGGAGAAGGGTTCAACTATTTTCATAGTCAAGCAAAGGAGTAATTGACATGTTTCCACTGATCGTCGCTGTTGAGTGGTGCCGTGTTTGAACCAGGCTACATCTCATCATTACCTAGGCCACCTGCCTGCGAGGCAACAGATGGGGGAGGCTTTACACCTTGTTCACCCCACGACTGACAGGTCGAGTCAAGCAAGCAGACGTTTGTCGGTGACAACCACAACAAACTCAGCGTGACACTCGGGCACTCAGGCACATCCCATATGTGGCATCACGATAGACCGAGAAATGAATGGCATTCAGGGAGACAACTGGAGGAGTGGATGCACAGTAGGAGCCACTTCATCTGGGACGACTACAACTGAGCTGGCTGAAGAGAAATGGAGTATTCTTTAGAGGTACATCACAGAGTCTTCCATACATTATAACACAGAATGTGTTTTTCAAACTTGGGTCACACATCTCTGTTACATTTTGGAAGGAAAGTATTTTCTGAATTACATTAAATGACATTACTTATTCACATATTGGCACAAGTGCATATCCCAGTGGCAGTTGCTGGTCTTTGAAAGAGGGAAGCTCATTTCAGGCCCAGTTATTTATACATAAATTCTGCAAACAACCAACTAGAAGAAGGAAATGTGATAATTATGTAAAACTGAAATACTATAGTAGTGTTTTTATTTACAAATGTAAAAATGAAAATGGGCTATATCACCTAGCAATGACCAGCTATTATTTGTCGACAGACATCCCTCGCAGTTCACACGGGACTGAGGCAGGAATATGAAACTCACGTATAATACACGATAAACAGCTGATTCTGAACAAAGGAATTGCTCTCTAGCGCACTATAGTATGGAAATGGAAATACAACACAGTACATAATGTGACAACATTTCAGAAGAAGCTGAACTTGACTTGCTGTCTTAGAGCAATCGCCACTGGCATATATGATAGTGTTTAACTAATAGGTTTGGAACTCTGCAGGATTTTACCCTAATTAAACAGCTTCAGAGTAATTGCGATGGTTAAATGGCTTGTTGCAAGGAGATTGTTGTTTCCACTCCCCCTATTGTCTGTTAGCGGAAAACCAGCCTTGCAAGATTAGGACCGCTGACCCGGTCTCGCGAAGTCTTGCTATTGCTTCGCAGGCACTACGCACACATCCATTAGCCAGGTACTGACTATAAGATCAAAGAAGTGATAGCATTACGTTCGACGTTCATCATGGCAGAGCCGGTTAAAGAGAAGCAGAGAAAGCTGTTGTCGGAGGAAGTCAGTCCATGGATTGTGTTTGCCGGGTCCGTTGAAAACAACTCGACATGGTCAGGAGGCGGGAAGAGAGGGGAGAGTGAGGATGAAGTGGTAAACAATAGGCTAACAAAGTTGACATAAACATATGTACTCCAAAACTATAGGGGGAGCTCCGTAGATAAAAAAAGGCGAAACACCAAAGTTCCACTTTTGTGGAAATAATGTAAATTTCAGCAAAATTCACTGCTCTGAACCACAGGGGGCGTGTCCAGTGGAGGATTCAAACACACAATTACACAGAAATACTGGTCTACTCGCTTAAGTGGGGACCAAAGTCTGTGAAAGCCACTGTTCCTCAGTATTTGTACAGTATATCAGCGAAAATGCCATGATATGAAGGTATACCTATAGAAGCGATGTTCATCTGCTTTGGTCCCAACTAAACCGTGTATGAGACGGAGTTCTGGCCTGTCCTCTTAATACACTGCAACGCATACTTTCTGGGAGCAAAGTCTGCGAACGTCACTGTTAGTGAGTGTTCTGAATTCATGCCAAATAGATGATGATTGTGTCATTTAAATATCTGGGATTTTCTCTCTTTTTTTTTGGAGCAACTTGATCTAAATTCTGAAGGTCATAGCTGATAATTATGAACATGAGCTTACATTATTTATAGGTTCATTGCAAGTGACATGTTGGAAACACCAAGTGTCAGAAACTTGCTTTTTGCCAGCAGCACTGCAGAAAAAAGTAAGTTATACAGCGGCATTACTGTGTTGTTGTTTTTGACATGAGCTAACAAATAGTGACAGACACTGAAAACAATAATTTAGGCCTGTTATAAAATGAATTAGTCACAGCTCACCTGACAGTCTAACCAGCAACTGTGACATGCTCAGGCACTGGCTAAAATTGAAAAACAAAATGTGTAAACTGCTTCCTTATTGCAAATGCTTATCGGTAAACCTACAATATTAACTCCCCAGATTAGGTGCATGGTTGACACATGGAAAGAGAAAAAGTACTTTATATCAGCAGAATATTTTCTTCCAAAGAAAGCAGTGAAATTATCTTTTGTAATGAAATGAAATTAATGTATTCACTATATTGAATCAATGGCTGAAACCAATGAGGATTGAGCTTTTGTGTTCAGTTATCAATCTCTGCCATCGCCCATTACAATGTTACACCGCACACTTTGCCATTATGCAAAAATCCGTAGACATCTCCATCATCATCTGATTAAATCCTTCAATTTGACGTACATCAGTATTTCTTTGTGTGTGTGTGTTTTTGTGAGTGCACTCTTTTCTCTTGTTCTCTTGATGTTAAATGTTCCTGCTCTTTCTCACTAGGCTGCACAGTTACTGCTCCTTCTCCTCCTGTAAGGTATTAACACTCTTATATTAGGAGGGCAGTAAAAAATAAAGCAAAAATAAAACACAAGCACACGCACTCCTCAGCCGTAATCTCTGGGTTTATATGTAGGCCAAGTGTTCCGTTAACTGGCTTTATGTCGCACAATTTTGTCACGTAAAGCTTGTTATTAAACAGTATGATTTGCTGTTTACAGTGTACGGAGGGACTGGGTCGCACTTTTATTTCAATGATTAAATACAGACATGGTTTTTAAAGCTGTTTAAACTCTAATATCCAGTCACGGCTGAGTTGTATCATACAAATCATATCATGAAGCTATAAAGTAAATCCAGACTTTTTTCTTCGTGCAGTTCCACAGATGAGGACAGATGAGAGATCGCCTTCATGCAAACTCATCCTCTCATTCATCTTCTACTGCTTTATAGCTACTGCTATTATTACTGGTTCTGTCTGCCTGGTGAGAATGGTGACAAATGGTTGCTTTGGTGTCCTTCTGCACCAAAGTCCATTGAAAAATTTAACGATTTAACATTATAACATAAAGGAGTTGTTTATGCACTGCTGACCTAATAAGTAAGATCAAATGTATCATTTTGTGACTTCTGTATTTGAAATCTTTTGTTCAGATTTACTTACGTGACACAAACTTAACAAATGAGGCAGCAGTAGACCAGCAGCTCCCGTGTCCCTGCATGGTGAAATTTGCAAATTTGTGCATGGACTTTGGTGCAGATGTGAAACTTCAGTTCCCTGTCTGTAAAATCACAAGTGAGCCTTTTGTTAAATGTCATGTGTGCCATTTAGAAGGGTTTATAAAATATAAAATAAAATAACCTCAGATTAAGCCCTTTATAAGATTTTTTAGGCAAGGGCCTTGCTTTAACAAGGCTTCCACCTCGTGCGCCCAAACAGACAAATCTGCCAGAGGTTGTGTTTTTTTCTTTTGATGTGGAAACTTACGACACAAACGAACAAAATCTCTGGTTCATCTCTGTTATGCAAAGGTTTGGTTCTGAGCGGAGGAGTCCTCAGTGTGTTACAATCTGCAGTCTCAACATTTGATGACACTTATTCTGGATCTTTGTGTAACACTCATGTAATGAGAACAATGATCATGTTGTGTTGTATTGTGTATGTGTACTGTACATATACAGAAAACCAGCAACAAGTAGGCCCAGCACAAGTCTTGTAAACAAAGAAAAATCGTTGTCTTTTTCCTGAATATGCAAGTGGAAATTTTGAAGAAGACACTCGATGCTTCAAATCACAGTATTGTGGATCATAAAACCATAAAAAAAACGTAGTATTCAAATTTCCTTTGAGACGCACGTGTTTTCACGGTTGAATGAAGATGGACAAGAAAAAACGTATTGCAGAAGAACTAAATGGCGGCTGTTCTTTGGCTGTACTTCTTAACTAAGACAGGTGCTTGGTGGTCATGCCAACGCCAATCTCACTTCTGCAATGCTCCAGAAATGCAACCGAAGAAGCAGCCGCAACGTGTAGCTGCAAACTTTCTCCAGAGCTTATGTACACAAAGTATTTGTAAAACAAAGTCACCGCAGTTTCATGCAGCCGTGCAGCGATGACTCCGCCCACGTTGAGTAGGTACCTTTGCAGTGGAAACACAACCTAAACCGTGCCGAGGCGAGCCGGGACCATAGTGGAAAACTGTGGCCACTGTGGCAGTATCTCATACAATCACACGGATCACTCGGTCATACAGTCCTTCCCTCTTCCTCTCACTATGTCTTCCTCCTTTTTTCGCCAACTCTGCCGTGATGAACATCTAAAATAAGTCTATCGCTGCCTTGATCTTTTAGCCATGACCTGGTTAGGGTGTGGGTGTGTAATGCCGTGAAGCAATTTGTGTTTCTTGTGCGACCTCCTGATTGTGAGGTCGGGGGGCCTTGATCTTGCAAGGCTGCTTTTCTGCTAGCAGACAGGAGGGGGAGTGGAGACAGCCCCCCAATCTGTCCACAACAAACCAGCGCAAGGATTCCAAAGCTGTTAAATTGAGTAGAAATGCATAGTTCCGCTTTCAAGTCAATGCCGTACAGATGCAGAATCAGTTTATTTCAGTTACACCTGAATTAAATGTGGTCCCTCAGGTTTACTCTGTTTGAGGAGGCAAAATACATGAATTAGGCGGATGTAGTCACTTGGGATTTAATCCTCAAATTTGAAGAGTGTTGGTTTGTTTAGTATGTGTCTCTTGTGCACACTCTCTTCTCAGCAGGACTGATCAAGCTGCATTTTGCTGCCTGGTTGTTACATCTTTCTCATTTTGCTGTACAGTTACTGCTCTCCTCCTCCTCCTTCTCCCCCTTTCTGCCTCTGTATGTAAAATTCAAGATTTTTTTATTTCGTATTCCTTTCCAAAGCCTCCAAAGGCATAACAAATAAAAATTCATACACATGCACACTCATATTCAAACACTTTCTCCCTCCCAAAAACACACAAACTAATTCTCCCTGTGTCTCTATAGCACATGAGCACAAACTCTCTCGTGCCAAATTACCAATTTACGCCAAGGGGAAAGGATCTTTTTGCTTTGCTAATCATTTGCTTGCCACAGAAGTAGGCTTGCATCATGCACGCCGTGTTGCTTTATAAATGTGTTGTATGTAACGCTGCATGCATTCATATGGAGCGTATGGACCCAGACACTCATGGGTAATTTGGAGCGGATTAAAGTTCAACGCTTGATTTTTAAATGTTGCTTTATTGATGCTGTTAGTGATGCTGCTTTATATCAGGATGGAGATGCATTCAAAGCATTCGTTTTCTCTCTGAATGAGGTTTCTTCCACACGCTCAGTCTCTCCTGCCTCCTCTTTTATTACACTCTCACTGGCACTGAATGGTATTGACATGTCCTTTTAGACTGCAGGGTGAAGCAGGTGACAGTTCACATTGATGAAATTGGCTCATTCATGAGGATTTTTGTCATTGCTGAAGCAATGTATGGATGCAGATGAACTGCGAATAAGAGTCTGCGAATAGGATTGATTTACTGTAAAGCTGTAGTGTGTAACTTTTACATATAAACAAATGTCCATCACATTCAAACCATTGTCAAATGAGTTTGTACAATGCTGATGAAGCTGTTGAAATACTTGTAGAACAATGGGATGCATCTTTGGTGATGTATCCTGGGGTCAGCGGGTGTTTCGGGTCTGTTAGAACATCATACCCATCGCCTCGGCAACCCAGCTGGGGTGATCAGACCCTGGCTTGCATTGAACAGTGGGCCTCC
Source organism: Solea solea (assembly GCF_958295425.1). Classification (NCBI taxonomy): domain Eukaryota; kingdom Metazoa; phylum Chordata; class Actinopteri; order Pleuronectiformes; family Soleidae; genus Solea; species Solea solea. Next base: position 16,393,574 of record NC_081154.1, on the reverse strand, counting down.
CTATTCAGCCAGAGTTCTCTCTGCGGCATCACTGATAGATTTGACAACCCTCATCTTAGCCTCCCACACTGTCCCTATCTTAGTCAGGAGATGCAAAGCCCTGACATGCATGCACTTTTCCACTCTTGAGCCTTCTGTTTATCATTTGTATGTCTGGCAGTGTTTTGGTGACTTACGTTGAATGCTGGTTTTAATTCCTCTTTGATCCCTTGTTCCTAAAATTAGCTCATGTAAGACACACAAGGTTATCAGTTGGACTGCCTGCTATATATAGGAAACATTTATTTTTGTATTTGCCAATCATCTCCACAATAAAATGTTTAAATGTGATTTTTTGGGAAAACAATTTTTTTATTTGATGTTGCCATGGAGGAAGGGTTTGTTGGTGGTGAGTTTAGCAGATCATAGTTTGAGACAATAACAAAATTGCATGTTTTAGAGTTGTATTTGACCGATTATAGCAAACCTACTAGTTCTGAGCATCAATACAACCAATCGCAAAAGTGCAAAAGAAAGTGAACAAAAAATATGTATATTGCAGCTCCCGCTTTTGGCTGAAGCATTACTTCAAATCAAAACTACTTAATGAATTATTCCCAAAATGTCTTCATTTATAATTTATATACCTACATGTACTGTAATATTTGGGAAATTATAGTCGAGACCAATTGAAATATCTGCAAGGAGGTAATACAACCAATAACGTTGACTTTTTCCTTTGCGACTTTTGTTTGTTCCTGAAAAATATTGCTTGAAGGTTTCACTTAACACACCATCACCCATTCAGTCCACTTTACCGTTGGAAATAGCGGTGCCAATCCAAAAGTGATGTGCTGTAATTTGGTATAAAATGGTTGCAACTGCCAAAAATTGATTGCAGCTCCTACCCTGTGACTTAAACCTTTTCTCTCCCTCGAGACAACTTCATTTCATGCTCATTTTATAGGCGATCGTATTCCACTTTGTCCATTTTAACGTTTGAAATAAGTAAAGGGCCAATGCAACTAATAACACGCACTTTTCACCTGCCTCTCGTAATGACTTCCTATTATGCTTTAGATTTAGATTTGACAGATAATGGCCTGCTCACTTCTTATTGCTCACTGAAATACCATTAGGGTCAATACAACCAACAAAACACTGTACCAGTGAAGCATTATTTCTTACTCAAAAAACCTAATATAGTGTCTAATAAAGTGTTTTTTTTAATAGATTATGGCCCATTAATGCCATTTTACCATTTGAAATGCATGTAAAGGGCCAGTACAACTAAAAATAGTGCAGCTCCTTTACCTGTTGACAGGAAGGTTGTTTCTCCCCCCAAATGGCTCCATTTAATTTTCTTTTTAGATTATATCTGACAGATACTAGCCTACTCAGTTCTTGTTGCCTATTAAAATACCAGTGAAGGCCCATTTATACTTAAACAGAGCCTTTCGTCCATTAATTCCGTTTGTCGTTGTGCACATTTCAGGAGAGCATACAAGAGCATATGGAGCAATAACGCGAGAAATTGTGGGCGCAGTATGGAGTCAATAGTCCAATCAGTCAAAAAAACATGAAGAAGAGTCATACAGGCATTTAAAACATGCTGGCTTATCCCTGTAGCCAGAAAATAGTGACTGCCACGTGCTTGGCTTCACTCACTAGTGTTGTGGGATGGCTTAATTGGAGGGGCGAAGCAAGTTGTCAAATGTTGCAGCGGACTTATGGAAATATGCTTGTCACCAATCTCCCTCATTGACAGCAACAACAAGTAATATTCCCCATTAATGGGACGACTTGGTCTTATATTCCACCACTGCAAAATCCGCCTGCGTTTCTGTCTATTTTGGATCTAAGACCAACAAAAAGAAAAAACTTTTTCAATGATCGCCATGTTTGTTGATGCCTGCAACTTTCTCCAACTCTAGAGGAAGACACAAAAGACACACTGGTATGTAGGGTAGTGATGGAGATAATGTTTGGGACAAATGGACATAAAACAGATGACAATGGAGTATAAATGGGCTTTTAAAGGCCAATGAAAACAAAAAAAAGGTGTTTTTCACTTTCCAGAGCAGCACCTTACAAGTGATGCATGATTTCCTCCACAGCAGTACCTAATTTAATGTGTGACACTTTTATTTGACAGATTATAGCCCATTCAATCCATTTTTATCTGTTGGAATTGCCGTAAAAGGCAAATATACGCAGTGCCGTTTTTCACCTGCCAAAAACATAATTGCAGTCGCCAATAAGTGACAGCGGCTAACACGACTTTGCGTTTGAAAGAGTGTCTTTGTCTCAAAATGACTTCAACAAATTCTGCTACAAAACGTCTCCATCTCATTTGTCTGCTTCGGCTCTGCCCCCAAAATTGTAACTAGGCTGGGAGCCCAGGGTTTAGAAACACCCAGGCCCCTGGCTTTGCCTGCCACCTGACCTTGCAGGTGGTGAGCCCATGTGGCCCAGCTGGGCCTGTTCATTTGTTTGTCCGATTGTGTTCTCTTTTAAATTCAACATCTCGCCCGTGCACTGATTGTGTGATTATATGACGCGCCGTGGGATTTTAATCGAGGTTTTAATTGAAAAGCATCCAGAGAATCCAGAGCACTGGGTAGAGACGATTCAGGCAGCTGGAATATTCCATTATTCCCCTCATATCAAATCATTATTTTTCAATTATCATTGCTTAGTGAACAAACTTGGTCAAAGATGAAAATTACCTGAGATAACACAAAAACTAAACTAAATAAATATTTTATGCAAGGACAGGCAGCATTTCTCTTGTATGTTAATTAAAATAATTAATTGTTTCCACCATTTTCCTCCTTTTTTGGATGCTTGCCTTTTTAGTCCCCCCCCAACACGCACACACCTCTCCTTCTTTGTGTTTACTTCCATGACAAACAACAAAATAATTGCTTGAGTTTTTTGTTCTTAATAAATGTTTGTTTTTAGGTTTTTGTTTCATGTTCACATTTCCTTTCTCCTCTTCCCTCTCCCTTCCCTTCATCATAACCCTGCTTGAACAATCCATCCATAATCAAGATTATCATCACAGCTACTATGTCGGTAATGACCTCAACAGCAGATGAATGGTAAATCAATAAGCGCTGACCTTGCAGCATAATTGGACTTGGGCCTCTCTCACTCATAGAACAATAACTTCATTATAGGAAGAGACAACCAAAGTAATGGAGATGTTACTTTAAGAAATTATACACATAAAAAAAGGGGATCTACTCGAGTGAGGCACTGCAGCTCTCAATGCTCTGTGCGACTACTAGAGAAATCACTGAGGAGTGACCCTAATTTACAAACATATTGAATTAAAAACACTAAAACAATGGAGGAGTAACACAGACAGTATAAAAAACCTTTGGATCACAAACACAGCCTTGAATGACTGTACTGTAAAATATGACATTAAAGCCTGGAACGATTCAGATCAAATTTCTTAAATCTCCTAAGTAAGAGAAAGCGTTTTTTTTTCCAAATTCAAGATTTACTTGAGGATCAGGTTGAAGGAACAAGGTCTGATAAAGTCCATCTCATAGGTCAAGTAATATTGACATTTATTGACCTCAGCCAGCATGTTCAATGTAGGCCCCGTAAGCGTTATATTCAGGCTGACACGATGGGTCCCAAGTCGATTTGTCCTTGGTTTCCATGGTGGCCTCAACTGTGTTTGCCAGCATGGGCTTCCCGAAAAAATGGAAGCTGTCGAAACTTGATTTCAGTCACTATCATGCCAGTGAACCATCGTCCCTTTCCCAAAGTGACTTAATTTAATGTATGAAGGTTTTATTTGACATATTCAGTCCATTTTACCATTTTAAACGCATGTAAAGGATCAATACAACTAACAACATGTACTTTTCACTTGGGCTTTTCCATGTGTGGCCACCACAAGTGGGTTGAAGTGTGTCTGTAAATCACATCACCGTAGTCCAAAACAGTCTTAGCCACCCATGTAGAAGAATTTTTTGTAAAAGTAAGCAACCTTTTTTTCTGAGTCTGGACACAAGATGATCAATCATACATTACAAGGTATATTTTACTGCCCCTGGAATGTCCCGATTGCTCATGTAAAACTTCCAAAACTTCATTCCGGTACATTCCAAACGACGTCATCCTGAAAAATAGGCCCACCAACAAAGTTTTCCCAGCTCATTCTGCAGTACATGCACACTAGCAACACTCAAAAGTGAGGACAGCATCAAACGGCTGGCTCAGAGAGGCATCTCCTCCCTCTCTGCTCCACCGCCAGGTCAATACAAGATACAGAGAGTCGGGGATGATAACAGCAGTGGTACTGACTCTTACTTCTCGACTAAGGTTACTGATCTGTGCAGTTCATGGTGTGCATCACCACACAGGCTGGGAAAACTTTAGGGAAACAGCGAGAACTCTCGTCAGGTTTCTCAGCGAACGACGGTGAGGTTGTTAATATCGGCCTATGGATGCACACAAGTAATAGGTAAGACATTTAAGCCCAAACATTGCATTAACATATAGTCGCCCTTGTTGGTGTAAATATGCCGCCTGGTCATCTCTTTCAGGCGCAGGTGGATTCCTTGTGAGTCTGTAAAGTGACGCTGACGGACAATAACAAAGTGGTGGTATATGACACAGAGTTAATTGGTTCCCGACCTCTTTTTCATCTAGCATTAAGTTTCAGAACGTTTGCTCTCCAATAGAGAAAAACATGCCATGTCACGCCGTGCTGCGTCGAGCCGTGCCAGAACTGTGTAGTGGAAAAGCACCATAAATGTGTCCCTGAAAACCTCTGTTAGGCTTAACAAGACGAGTGTAAATCCTATTACTCTGTACCTGATGCACAGAATGCGCCACTCTCTAAATTATTCTGAGACCAGTTGCAACGATCGTACTTGTGTATAACGCTCATATTCAGCGGAGTCACAGCAGCAGAGAATTATCATACGATGTTGACAATAACGAGATGACAATAACAGGCTGCAAAAACGTTCTACTGTATATGTTAAGTACCCACCAACAATGTGTACGAGACAGAGAGAGAAACCTTGGCTGGAAAAAATTATTAATTCTGGCACCATCTTCAAAACCTTCTCTGCTTTGACATAAAGCAGAGACATATATTTTATAACCCTCGTTATTTTCTTCTCCTGTGGTCTAGACGTTTTTGAGTTGGGTGGCGAGATCTTTCAAGTTTTGGTAACAGGAGGCGTCTCTTGCCCGTAGCTTCAAGCTCCCCAACCTGAAGCAACTGTACACACAGCAGTGTCTTCTTGAGAGTCATCCAGGACCGATCCCTCACCACCAATCTGCTCTCCCTCCTGCCCTCTGACAGAAGATACTGGAGCATAAAAACACACACCCACAGACTCAGAGACTCAGTTTCTTCCCCCCAGGCCATAACACTGCTGAATAAATAACTCACCCAGAGCAGCCCACCACAACGTGCAACTTTCACCCCAGTGCATTACCTTCAATAATTCTCATACAGTGCACTAACAAACTAAAACTCCTGTTGTTCTATGTGTATATAGTGTATAGTGACTAATTTATTTTATATAAAAAAAAATCACTTTATTTAAGCAAAGCTGGCCAGCACAAGCCTTTGGCATTATTTGTATCTGTATGACCTGTGTGACAACAACAATCTTGAATATTGAATTTTGAATCAGCTCAAAGTCACTGGAATCAACTCTTGCAGCGAGTGCTACAAGCTGCATTATTTGTGACTGTGGTGGGTTGCACCACTATCAGTCAGTTTGACACTTTTTCTTAATGCAATCCATTTCTAACATATTGTCCCTTTTACATATTGTACCATTTAATTCAAAAATAACAAAAAGTAATGGGTCTGTTTTTAGAAATGAGTACAGATGCCTGAGAAAAGGGACAATAACAAACACTCGTTCTGTCCATTGTTGTCAATGGACACGTTGAAAAAGTGTCGCACAACAGAATATAAAGAATAAGTGCAGATATTTGGATAATGTGGGACAAACGCTAACCTGACCTCGATCTTTCAGGCCATATGAATTTAAATCAGATCACTGCCTGGCTACATGACTGATCACTCACTGCTCCGTGAGATGTTTTGGAAAAGGATCCTCAGCTGTTGTGAACCGGGAGAAAAGCATTAAGATTCTGCTTCTGAAGGAGTCTGAAGCCTGAGTGAATGACCTGATCTCATCTTTCTCTTTTCATGTCCATTAAACTGCCGAGGGAAAACAATGAAGCACACTAAGGAAAAACAAAAAAGAAGAAGAAAGAGAGAACGAGAGAGAAACAGATGAAGCTATTAGAACACCTGAACCACGATAATGAAGTGAACTAATAGACATAATTGAGTTTTGTATCACCCTCAGTAACATTTTCACCTTCACTACTTCCATTTGCCATCTACCTCATAGCCAGAGTATGAGTTTAATGATTTCCGTAATCTCTTTCTCTTCCTCACTTTGGTAACCTTCTCTCCTCCCTTTGTCCTCCTCTCTCCATTTTGTGATTTCTGTTTTATGGAATTCCCTTTCTTATTCAGCTGACACGATCTGTTGGCTGATACTTTTAAAGACAATAGTGCAGCTTGCCTTTAACAGTAAACGATGGGTTTTAAGGGAGTTAGAGTGGAGCTGCTGTATGTGTGAGATTGATTTTGTTGTAAATGGGGTGATTTTTGAAGCTCTTGTATTTTTGTGTCATTGATACTCTGAGCCAAATGTGTCACTGTAATGGCACTTAAAAAATACATCATTACATTGTTTTATATAGTGGAGAATACATCTATAGAATCAAGTCTGCAAACATATTTCCATCAAGTGGTAGAGTTTGGCTTTAGTACAGTGAGGTGTCTTTTTTTTTTGCATTTCCATTATGAATAATACCAAAATAACTAGCCCCTACCGTTCTATTTTTTGGCACACTTCTCTTGGGGCAACAGAGTAAAATGATACGATGAGGTCAGGGTGGAACTAGACCGGCTCCTCCCATGACTGATTGGTCGACAGAAAAATGTCACTCCTTGGCGACCACTGTAAATATCCAAGAAGATAGTAGCACTTCAATTTGAAGACAATCTAATGTGCCTTTACTCTTTCACCTTATAAAGTGGATGTTCACACTATCATTTATTTATTTATTTTCAGTTTAAACCTAATTACCAACCCTCATTTACTCAATTCGGCCAAACGCACTTTGATATATGCAGATCTCCAGGCATGTAAATAATACTTATAATTACTTATGAAACACTATTATAAACATTCCTCCTCATAGATCCAATCACATTTGGGTAGCACTAAGTATGACTATTGACTAAAGAAACGTATGAATACTGATTAGTAAAGAAAATGCCAAGCAGACAGTTTCTGAATATGGCCACAGATCAGATTGAGGACACCATTAGGACAGATTAGGAGTGTTCAGACCTGTATTCAATGCAGTCTGGACATGATCGGATCACATGTTGGTATCAGGTCTGAATGGTTTCAAAGGTCCAGTGTTGGTTTAGGCTTGATGATATTTAATGGTGAGCTTGTAGATTGTAACAAACTGAGGATTCCTCCTCTTACTCTTCCCTTTCTCAAGTGTTTCAGAGTAATACTGTGGCCTTCACGTACCAAAAAGGATGCCTTTGTCATTGCCTTGTAAAATTCTGCTTCAAAATCCGAAGTGCATGTTCTGGTTGGTTTATCCATTTGAGCTGCTATAGAAACATGGCAGCATGAGATGGCGGCCTCTTTAAAACGAGGCCCTTGCCTAAAGTGCATATAAATGGCTTATTTTAAAGTGATTATACACGACACACTTATGGGTAGTACATCCATTGCCTCCTGTATTATCACAATACAAAAGCCACCTCATTTTTGCTCCTCGTTCATAAGCTAAAGGGAAATTAAATAAATTAAAATACAATTAGAACAAAATCAATCGTTCCAAAGAACTTAACAAAAAATCTCTTTCTTCCCTCTCTATCCCATTTGAAATATAGCTTCTACGCTTCACACAATTAGCGCTTCTTTCTAGCTGGACAGTTAAAAAAAGAAACTAAATTGATGCAGCACAACCAATTTCTCTGTTTTAATTTGGTCTCTGAGGAGAGAAACCACAAAGTTGAGATGGGGAAGTTTTTTGTGAAGTGTGAGCCATGAAACAAGCGGGAACAGAGTCTGTAACAGTATTCTAACTGGTGTGTCGGGGGGTTAGACACGCGGTCAGGAACCGCTGTGTTCTGGATCAGCGGAGTGAACTTGTTTTCAGACGGGCCTAGAGGCTGTTGTACACCATGTACTGTACTGTAGGGTTAGGATCATCTGGTAGTTCATCTCTGCAAGTAGTTAGCTCATTGATTTCTATATGCAGCTAAAGCTTGAGACCAACATCCCTGAGAGCTGGACGTTGGACAGTCGAGGACCATCCATTGCCTTAGTTGGGCCAGTGTGTGTGGCAGTGTTCATTCATAAGACAATGAGAAGAGATATGGAAAACAAAGTATGCATGACTTCAAGGCCATGAGGGCACACAACAAGGAGCTCATATACATCACCCTTCCTCCATACATTCCTAATTTAATTTGGACACCAATGCAACAAAGAGGTGAATGCGTTATGCTTCAGACTATAGGACTCACGGTGGTGCAGTGGCTAGCATTGTTGCCTCAAAAAACAAGGTTAACATATTGGATCCTGGTTTGACTAAGAGCCTTTCTGTGTGGCGTTTGCATGTTCTCCCCTTGTGCATGTGGGTTCTGTCCAGGTTCTCCAGCTTCCTCCCGTAGTCCAAAGACACACAGAGATGAATTGGACACTGATTGGACTGTAGTGTGAGAGTAAATGGTTGTTTTCTCTGTGTGTTGGCCCTGCGAAGGACTGGTCATCTGCCCAGGGTGAACCCCCATCTTTCACTGATGTCAGCTCAGATTGACTGCAGCCCCCAAATTGAAATGTTCTTGCAGGAGATCTAATGTCTGTCTTGTTTTTCCTTCCACGTATGTATCCATTTCATAACCTGATCTACCTAGATTACCCATAATGCAACTAACAAGTAGCGACATACAGGGATGAGGTGTAGGTAACAGAGGTCAGGAAGAGTTGAGTGGGTTTTTTTCTAACCCACACAAGGTGATAATGATTGGGCAGATTTTGAGTTGTCATATTGAAAACCACAGGCTGCTCTGAGCTGATTGTCCTCCCAAATGTGATCCTGCAGTGTAAGGTTTTACAGACATAATCATAATGGTACCAACTCAAGTCTCAGTCTACCCAATATTAAATCCAGCAGGTTTGACCTGTCTGACTTGGACAGGGTCACTGTGTAAACCCAGAGCATACTAATATTCACATGGAGTAGTTTTTTGGTAGCAATGGAAGGTCATTGAAAAGTAGAACAATGACAACATTTCAAATAATGACAGGGTTTTACTCTCTCCAGCTCACCTGCAGCTTGACAAACTGTCTTTCCCATAATAATTCTGTCCTCTCAGTCATAACTTATCTGAACTAACCAAGTGAGGCAACAGTAGACCACAAACTCTTTTGTCCCTGTCAGGTAAAATTGCAGATTTTCTCTATGGACTTTGTTGTGCAAGAGTCTGTAATTAAATGACTCCAATTTGGAAAAATATGTGTAATGGTGAAATAAAGCAGCACAAGATTATTTTAGGTGAGTGTTTTCTTCAAGCTGTGGTAAGTTATTTTAGTGAATGCTCACTATAGTTTAAAATAGAGATGTGCATCGGATACAGGCACAAATGAAAAGGGTTGCCATTGTATTGTCACTGAAACGACTGGGAACAGTTGTAGGCAGGGTTCCCATGGGTCGTTGAAATCCTTGAAAGTTTGTGAATTTAAAAAAACGCCATAAATAGATATGGGTCATTGAAAGTGCTTGATTTTTTTGCAAGAAAGAAGTTGAGTTGATAGTTAGGTAAATGTCTCCCTTGCCTGTTTTGACGCCCCCTGCTGTTTCGTCCTGCGTTGCTTGATGTATGTAGACTTAGCCTACGTAGAACAAACAAGTTGTAATGACTAGCGGTGTTGTGGACACGGTCCACTGCCTCTCTCCGCCTTTGACATGAGATTCCCTTCAGAACTATGAGCAAGTAATGATAAACAAGAGAGAGTGAATGACGTGATGCCTGGGAAATACAAATTCTGAGATCTCTGTCTCACCAAAGAAAATTACAAAGACTGACTCACCCAAGATCCCAAGGACAATCACTTTGCCAGATGCACTTTGCGTGCTGCAAATCAATAAAGGTGGACGCCATGGTTGAAGCGGCTCTTAAAGGTTGCCCTTCCATCTTAAGCTGTGTCAGCACATTCAGTCCTTGAATTTGAGAAAATTGGTCCTGGAAAGTTATTGAAAAGTCGTTGAACTTGACATCAACTCAATGCAATCAATGCAAAGGGTCACTCACTAAAAATTTTATAAAGTTTTATTTATTAAAAAAAAAAAAAAACATTTATAGAATTTTTGAGAATCTGTTTAGTTTGTGATACATTTCATTGGAGACCAGGTGTTTTTTAGACCTTAGTGAGGACACATCATAGACATAATGCACTCCCTAGCCCCTTACCCTAACGCTAACCACCACAACTGAGTGCCTAACCCTAACCTAAGCTCAATTCTAACCCTAACCCTAAAACCAGGTTATGGGGCCCAGACAAAAATGTCCCCACAAGGTCAAAATGTCCTCACATTCGGACCTCACAAAGACATAAATACAAGTACACACACACACACACACACACAATCACTCTGTCTCTCCCATGTGTCTACTTCTTGAACTCTCACCAGAAGCCTGCACACACACGGTAGCTGCCACTGTGACTAATGGAAGTGTGTGACAGTGCTGGTGGTAAGTGAGATAGAGAGCGAGTGGAATGGAAGGACACCTGAGTTTGTCATTGAGGAAATGAAGGGTTAGAGGGTTCAGCATTTACCATTTCCTGCTGCCTGACCAATGGCTGAGGAGTATTTAGAAGAGACGTCCAGACGGAGCAGCACAAACTGGGGAGGACACTGTTGTGAATGTGACCTCTCTCTTCTTACGTCCATTTATCTTTATCCATTTTGCTTTCCTGGCTGTTCCTCTCTTTCTTAATTCACATCTTTCAACTTACTCACTCGCTCCCACCTCAATCACTCCCCTCTCTCTCAACTTTGGCATTCATTTACTTTCTCTTCACCATCACTCAGGCTTTGTTTGTCTCTCTACCATCTCCGTCCGTGCCCCTACTCAATTATCGTCCATCTGTCTGTTTCCTCTACATCATCCCCCTGCTTTCCTGTGCGCTCATATTTCTCTGTCTCTCCATCTATTTTTCTATCGCTGCGTCTCTTTTTCTCAGGTGGCAGAGCAGATTAGTGGTTAGCGAGACCATCCCATTACCGCGAGGTTACAGATTCAATCTCCGAAGGCAGACAGCGCGCACATCAAAAGCTGTGGATTCTGTCAAAATGTCCTTGAGCGAGATGCTGAATATACAGCTGCTTGGTTATTATAAGTCACCTCGGGACAGCTGGCGGCCAAAAAATGTCTAATGTGGCTTTACTGCTACACAACCCTGGTATTAGTGTCCTTGTCGTTATCCTCAATGCATTCATCGGACTCTGACCTTCACTATTTGTGAGTACTGTTATTACACTAAATCAGCGGTTAAAAGTGGAGTGGCGATGTCTGGTGTCTGCATTTAATGCAAAGAAATAAGCTAATGTTGTTTTAATCTTAGATCATGTTTAGTCTGATCTAATAGAAAGAGCCGAAACAAGGAAATAGTGCGTGTATAATAGCTTTATTAATGTTAAGCATGGTTTGAATTATGGGGGAGTGAAGGGGAGTGAGGTTCCCCTTAAATAGGACACAAACTCCCTTGAAAGCCTGCATTGACATTCTGGGGGAGCTCTGAAACATTGTCCATTCATGTGTCACAGGTTACAGAATTGGATTTTCTGTACAATGAGGTTCGTGAAATAAATAACCTAAGCATAATAAAATGTAGTGTCCTACTTAATGGCCAACAGATTTTTGCTTCGAGAAAATCAAATCAACATGGAAAAACGAGCCATTTCCCTCCATTTAGAAACTGGGAAATGAGAAAGGGAAATCATTGAAATTGGAAAAGGACAAGGTGATCTGTTGTCGTGCCAAAATGAACGTGGTGTCAAAAAATAAAATGATGACATTACAACAAACAGAATACTAGGATGAAGAATAACATACACAAAGCATAAAATACTCTCTTCAGGGTTTATTCATGAATGAAGTCGTACAATTTAATTGAATTAACCCTTTAACACCCAATCACACTTTGCATTACCGTAATTATGCGACAGTTTGTGCTATCGGAAAAATTCCAACGGTTTCTGGAAGCTGAGAATATTAATATTATATATATATATATTATTTATATAATATTATATAAAGAATATTATGGTAATTTCAATTACCGCTGGCGAATAAGCGTCTTTGTCAACAGAGAGGAGAGGGTTGGAAAAGTGCTTGTACATAAGTTTCCATTTCTTGTCCTGTTTTTCAACATGGAGACAAAGACTCAAACAAATGTTGTTTTAAATATGTTTTATACTGTTCGAATTTAAATTTAATATACATGGTGTTTGTGTACAACTATAGCTTTGAAATTGGGTTCTACATAAAACATTTTGTTATTCTTCATTTGATATTGTTAATACACTATTTTAACATGTAGTAAATTGTAAACAATGGCCAGATAATGAAAATTATTCTGGAAAAAAATGGATAAAAGCACAAAGTCAAGAGGGTTAGTTTAGAGTTTTGTTATTTTTTTAATTTTTTTTTTAATTTTGTTGAGCGTGTGAAAGTTTTTAAAAGTGATGTATAAGGATAATGTCTTTGAATATTTTGCATTTTGAATGTCAACTTTGATTAGTAGAATAGTGAGCAGGTTAATTATATGTTTAATTGTTGGAGAAATTTTGATTTTTGCCATGTTTGCCGTCAAGTACACGGACAAATGTATCAACATGTTTATTCGCTCATTATCTGCACATTTCCTCCACTATTAACCCTAATGCTATTCCTGCTGTTGCCACCGGAGGCGATCACTCTAAGCAAGGTAAGCACAGCTTCCTCTACAATGTCCTCAAATATGTCCTGAGTTGTAATTACATTTCAATACCACACGTGTGCTAGAACAAGATTATAACATGTCGCTAGTTTTTGCATTCCCTTGGCAGCCTCCGCATTAAAACCACTTGAAGCTCAGCTTCAACTGTTCTCTATGGGATGGCGCGGACGCTGAGGAACTGTCTGAAAGGCGGAACCACTTTTTGATTGACAGCGTTGCAGAAACATACACGACAGTCTTTTCTGCCTCAGTCCTGTGTGGATTTTGCAAAAGAAGTCTGTAGATCCCTCTCGACAGGAGACTGACATGATGTGTGTGTGTGTGTGTGTGAGAGGGAGGCACTTTTTTTCCTGGAAATGACCGTGCTGCCACACACTTGTTTTGTAGTTTCCACCAAGCAGAACAGGATCATTTAGTTTGGTACATCATGCAGTAATTCGCATATCCATGGTCGAACGTTACCAAAATCGACACCTTTTCGGCACAGAGCTGCAGCACTTAAAGAACACTTAACGCTTCTTCTTTGTGGAATTGATGACATTATTATCTGGTGTGGCGTCGTGCTACTAACATAGGTGACACAGATGCAGAAATAGTTTTGTTACGCGTTGTTTTCAGAGAAAGTGTCTCGCAAACTACGTGGATAAAGTGGATAATAAATGAAGATCCGTGTGTGTCTGTGTGTGGTCTGCAGCTTAACTTTGCCATTATTTCATTCTGCATTGTTTGTGTGTGCAACATCTGCTTGTGCTCCCAGACCACTGTTTCCATTTTAAATGCTACCAGTTGGCGTTGATGAAGGTTAATTATTAGGCAGCATGCCTCATAGAGCAGCAGAAACCCAACAAAGAGGACAGTGTAATTGCTGTGATCATGGACAATTTGCTGCAAACCCTTCACTCAACCTGGAAACCGACAGCTGTCCTTCTGCGACGCATCCCAGCTTTGTCATTCCCTTCCTGCCTCAGAAAGACACCTCAGTCTGTGTCCTTGTCACAAATCAAAGCTATGCTGTCCGAGATTACAGCGACGGGGGTTTTCTTTGAAGTGTGTCACATACGCGAGCTTTCTCTTTCACTAGGCACATGCTCTAAAAATACAGTCCCGTGGAATAAAATCCCTGAAGGCGTTCAACTGAGAATGAGAATCTACCAATATAATAACAAGAAAAATAGACCAAGTTATGGACAGAAAATAGTTGTAGGACTATTTGGATAATGACTCTAGATATTAAAAGCTTTAATGAACAAGTATAAGCCAAGTACATACACCTTGTCAACATTATAATTTGCTGCCTTTAACAGTAATCCTCCCAAATGAGTTACAAATATGCTGCTCTCATACAGGAAGAAACAACAACATGACTCAGTTTAAATGCTGCCACTTCCTATACTAATTAAATTCTTCCACAAGCAAAGACCGTTTGCTTTTTAAGTCCACACAGCTGACATGATTAGTGTAGACATGTGCAGCCCTCACCGGGGGTTTCTTAAAGGACTTTGGAGTCCCCAGGCTGGCAAACCCACACCTCTAAGCCTAACACATTTATTTTATTTTACACACCACTGTTTTGTTTCCTTCTTTAAAAGTCCTCCTTGTCAGTAGTTCTTTTTTTTTTAACACAGAAGTTACTACGGTCCACACTTCCCATGTTTGTGCAGCATTTTCATGGATGGAGCAAGTTTGCTTTCTTAAAGGCGACATAGACCGGAAGCTCCAATTAACGCTGCGTTTGTGTATCTGCGTCATTACCTCGTTTATGAAACCCTAAAGTTTCAGAACAAACAGTTCAGCCACTGCTGGGAAAATAGGGTTTTATTGTTTTCCTGGGCTCTGCGAAGCGGATCGGCACTTCCGTATGTTGATGTTGTCATCAGTATACCTCACCACTCCTCTCACCACCGTAGCGCCTCCTGGTGCGGGAACTAGTCCGGGCACAGAACTACTCTTGTTGTAGCTGCTGAGATGCAGAGCATCCACCGTGCCAGAGGGGAAGCTGCGTATCTGAGAGCTGGCCTACCAATTACGTCACTTCCAGGTACCTGGCCAATCACAGGACAGTCCACGTTCTGGGGGTGTGATTTTGGTCTGAAACAGCGCGGCTGACGAGAGCGTCAGTGAGGAGATATTTTGATCGGCTCGTTTGCAGCGACTAGGAGGTTTTTGACCATGAAAACAAGTTAATATATGTAAGTAGACCTCCATAACTAACATATATGTGTGATACAAGCATTCGATGTCACCTTTAACAATGCAACACTATTGAAGACAAATTAAAATGGCAGATAAGTTCAACAGCCATATCTTATTACCGTGTGAAAGTGAAGCAGTTCCCCGTTCCTTAGAGGAGGAAGAGGTTTTGTATAGCACCTAGCATCCACATTGTCCTCTTTGTTTTGCATCGATTGTAGATTTCAGGTTTTACTGAACAAACTAACAACTGAGACCATTCAAGTAGGAATTAAGGTATAGACTTCCATAGACTTCCATTCAAATGGATTTATCTGTACAACCAGCAGAGGTGAACATGTTGGCTTTCTCTAAGACATCTGATCCTCCAACTGGTCCAGAATCTTTCTCAAGGTTCTTTGGTGATTGGTATGCTGTAGTGTGGGGAGAACAGCTCTGTTGACCCGTTTTGCTTGGACCTTTACAGTAGGTCTTTCTCATTCGTGTTCCTGTCATCCCTCTTTATAGCCTGTGCATTATGAAGCATGTGGTCAAATTTATGTTTTTATGAAAACAGACAAAAAGCAAATGATATATCATTTTGTGGGATGGATGGAATTAATACAGTATGTATGGTATGAATGATGATATATTATTTGGCATAATGGGTATGTGTGGAACATGTATTTGATTTATGTCCAAATGCGTCTGCATGCAAGTACGCAGATGATTTATGGACACGTTGAGCACGTATAACTTCTGTTTGTCAGCTGCTGTGTGCCTCTGTTTACCTCTGAGCGTGTGTGTGTGTGTGTGTGTGTGTGTGTGTGTGTGTGTGTAAGGGTGTATGTGCTGCTCGATGATTGGAGCCCCATCTTGGCTTAACCTCTTACTCCCACCAGTCAATACTAGAACAATTACCTCTAAAGCATAAAATGTCAATATGTGGCATTTTCAGAGGTCAAGCAAGAATTTTGTTGCCTTGAGAAAGTGCACTACTGTGAGCCAGCTGACGAGCTTCGATCCCGAGTGAACTGTAAAGTCAGAAATGAATAGCCATTGATTTTATGTAATAATATGAGAAGAGTTAAAGGGCTCGAAAACTCATTGTGCCTGTCAGCTTTCTAGAACGAGTGGTGGAGTCCTTATTTTACATGAGACTCCTTCTGTATTTTGTGTTTTTCGACACGGATTGAAGTGGGAGGGGCTTAGGTAGATTGCTATAGAAGAATTGCTGACTTAAAATATTTAAAAATGAATAGTGTCAATCAATATTTCCATTTCCAGATAACAGCTGAGAGTGACGTCACCTCTGAAATTCACTTTGCTCCAGAGAGAAGTCGGGGCAAAAAAATCTTGGAGGCAAACGTATCCGGGGCTAGCCTTTGCTACCAATACCAATCGATAACAACCTCGACAGGGATACAAATTAAACTCCTGAGGTTGGAACACACCATGACACAAAACACATACAAGAAATGTGCAGTCACATTGATGGTAGATATAACTTGAGTGAGGACAGGAAAGGTAATATTCAGTGTGTTTTTTTCTCTCCATTTCTTGCGTGTATTTGTCACTAATGAGTCACAACTGCTCACTCTCCGCCGAAGATCTTCCCTGACTGCTGCTTCATGACATCATCAAACTAGGTCGTCTGTTGTTGCTTTGATTCCCCGTAGCAGAAATGACGAACTGCACATTTGAATCTGTGCATTATTAAAATACAAATGTTTGGGAATGAAGGTACTCTGTCCTCTCAGCCTCTTTTTTTTATAGATTTCTCGCACTGAGGTAGCAATTACTCCACCAAAGGGTGAAGGGATCTGTAGGTGCATTGATACAGCTAATAGGAGCACCCTCTTTCTCTCTGAACTGCTCCTATATTGGTCCAGTATCACTTACATTATGCAGAAAGGTTGTCTGGGAAGATTCTCAGTCATCTAGGTCACTGTGTCTTTGAGCTTTGAGGCAATTGGACTTGCTTAGGTTTAGTTGAAATACAACTGAACTCAAAAAAGTCCAGTTGCCTGCATCTACAATCTTGAAGATTGATTAATCAATAACACAAAAACAATTCCGTAGGTACAGTATGTCTAATTGCTCCAAAGTTGTTAAACTCAATAGAACATTTTGTTCAAATTACCTTGGTCACAGAAGAAAGAAATACAGTACATGGCACTGTCTAGTTGAACTGAAACTGTCTGGATGAGTTCCACAAACAGACATTCATCTGTTACTCCCTGTGTTTCCCTGTGAAGGACAGTTTTGTTTTGGCTCAGAGGTTGAAAATTGCCACTGTTTTCTCTCAGCAAGTCCAGATCAAATGCTGCACTTCGGGAGGGCCACTGTCATTTTAGCTGTTCACACACAGCAGGAGCGACAAGGAGACAAGAGCAAACACAAACATAAACACACAGAGACCCATAAGCATAAAGAGTTTACAACATGAACGGTGGGAGAGGGGACGGTAATTGCAGGCTTGTCTGTTTTGTTGGTGATAAAACATGCAAACGTCGTGCAAAGAGGCCTCCAACCTGGGTCTTTCTGCTGCAAGGCTGTAAAGGTCCAGTGTGTGAAAATTACTGACATCTGAAAGTGAGACTGCAGATTGTGGCAAACAAATGACCTACCAGGGAACTATGGTGGCCTCCACATACAAGAAGGGATGCCATTCTTTTCTATAGGGGTAGAAAGCTTCCACATCAGAATGTGAAATGCACACACTTGGCTAGGGCTGCATGATTCTGGAAAAAATGTGAATTACGATTTTTTTTTTGCGCTCATATTTGAGATCACGATTCTCTGGCACGTTTTTTTCATAAATTGAAATGTTCATTGCACTCACGAACAACAGATTAGGAACATTCCATTAGGCATTCAACTGCCAAACAGTGTGTTGTCTTTAGGCCCTGCAAAATGGGCCAATTGTTGTCATTGTTATTGGTATTATTCTTATTCTTATTATTGTTGTGGTGGCTTTAGTGACAGATGGCGTGTTTCCACTGGCTCGACTCGTGACGTCGCCAGACTGTTGAGGGCTGTCACAGGAAGAGGCCCGAGAATCAAACCGAACAATCCCAAACTGTAGATCAGTTAAAAAGACTTAACTATCCAGAAAATGTGGGTTGATCTCCAACATTTAGCAAGGGAATGTCTAAAATCTCATTATTTAACAGAGGAGTCTGTTGTATTTAGCGACAGCACTGCTGACAGCACAAGATGATGGACTTTGGTACATGTAAAAAGCCCCTACAAATTATTTTGATTTTATATCCAGTATACAAACATGCTTGTGGGTATTTCTGCCAAATAAAACTCCTAAATATTTCTCATCCAGGGGGAGACTCTCTGAAATTGACTGAAAAGGAACCAAGAGCTGGAGCAAATAATAAAAAAAAAAATAAACACAAGAGGCTAAAACAATCTAAAGCAGGAGGTGGAGGATTAAGGTGAACACAGAAAATACAATATGTCATCATACATGGAACAAGCAAAGGGGCAGAGGCACCACTAACACCAACTGAACAGACACAATGATGAAAGGCTAAAAGGACTAAAAGACTAAAAGACAGGAGGGAGGCAGGAATTATTGAACGCAGTTGAATCACATCAAGTCAGAGCAGACACTTACAATGAGAGCATATCCGACAATGACAGGAACTTGAAGAGACGACACGCTAGGAAGAAGCTACAAAGTACGCCAGGAAACTAACAAGACACAAAGCAATAAGTGGGGGGGGGAAACAAAAACACCCAAATCTCCACAAGAAAGAGTCCACACTAAATAATTCATTCAACGAGAGAAAGCGCCCAGTTGCTGACAGTGTCAGTAAACTTCACTATCACGCAAGGTTAATAATTCTTTTTAAAAGAACAATCCATCCTGAATCTAGAGCCATATAATCACCAAACTCTAATCATTTTTTCCTTGGGCCGTCACCTACCTTCCCTGAAAAGCTCATCCAAATCTGCTCAAACAAAAAAACATAACGTCCTTGGTGGAGTTGATTGATAAAGTAGAAAAATAATAGCATGGGCTGTATGGGCGAAGCGGCTCTTCAAGTCCTGGGAAGTCATTGAAAAATCCTTGAATGTGATGTCAACCAAGGTGTGGGAACCCTGTAACATAGTATAACAACAGTTTTTTGTTTGTTTTTTTGCCTTTGACGTAGGCATGCTAAACCTTTGGAAGAATCATCTGCATTCATCACATTTTTAAGGGGTGTCCCATTTCGTATGGGGTCAGATTTGAACCCCAAGGAGCAAGCCATAGCGGGTAAACATGGCAAAGGACTGTGATACTGGAGCAGGTTGATTATAGAGGCCTCTGTCTGTGAGGAGGACTTAAGATTTCTCCTTACAAATTCAGAAATACAGCCGTCTCTCCCCTGTTGTGATGTTCAACCAGGCGGTTGAGCACTCTCATTGACAGTAAACTGTGTTGATGTTATGTACAAGAAAGCACATCAGCATTATGTACTTGTACTCTTTATTCCTGTTTTATCAAATCCATTCTTGCTTTTTTCTTTTATCTGCTGGCACAGGTCACTTTCTCCTTACCTGCAGGGTTTTGTGAGGGCGGGCAGGAGAATTGCTGAACAACATCCACGGCCTGTATAAGATCAGGTATTTGAGGAAATGCAGCATGATCCTGGCTAATCCAAGCCACCGATTTCACATTCACAGGCTCATGTTGCTTCCTTCAGGGCACAGATACTACCTGCAATGATGCAGAACCAACAGGTCCATATTGTCATCTTCCCAGCTGCTTGTCAGTCCGGCATATCACAGATAATAAAGACCTTGAACCTTGAAAGTGGATGCCTTGTGGTAATTCTGGAATTACAGGGGTGATGTGAGCAGTTGTGGGTAAGAAAACTGGAAGAGTTTTTTTTTTTTTTTTTTTTTTACCCAGAAGAAAGCAGCTTTTATGATGATATTGATGCTGTTCTCTGAGGCGAGATTTGTGTAAAAGATTATTCTGAGGTTGCGGATTATAAAATGGTTTCTAGAGACATCTATACAAGTCATGTCTTGCCTTGTATTGATGAGCTAATCACAATGGTCTGCCTTGCGGCCACATACACATCTATTAGTGTGAACCAGATCTGTTTGTACACATAGTAACAGCCACAAGGAGACATGAAAAGGATAAAAACATCGGATTCCTTTAGCCTACACAGAGATATATACCTGGGCTCTCAACTGAATTGATCCTGGTTGATAAGCCGGCAGGAAAGTCTGTCATTTAAATGACTTTGAGTGGCCATCAAGAGTAGAGAAGCTCGATATAAAAACTGACCATTAACAATTCCTTCAGCTCACTTGTCCACCAAATTACACAGGAGCCGTTTTCATGGTCACCAATTCTAAAAGTCATCTAATCTCTCTGAATGGTTCAGCTCGTAAAGTACTTAAAGGCCCATTTTTGTGTCTTTATTGGCAGATATTGAACACACTACCCTTAACTATGTCCTTTCATTCATTCATCGTCTGCCGCTTTATCCTCCACATGAGGGTCGCGAGGGTCACGGCTCCTCTCTTCTCCTCAGTCTCATCCTTCTTCATAGTTCTCCTCAGGCTCTATATCACAGTCCGAAGTTCTCTTTCATTCTCATCCTCATTGTTTTATCCCAATCCTCGTTCCTTAATCCTTCTGGATTCTTCCAATCTATAATCTCCTCTCATCTCCTCAGTCTCATCCTTCTTCATAGTTCTCCTCAGTCCGAAGTTCTCTTTCATTCTCATCCTCATTGTTTTATCCCAATCCTCGTTCCTTAATCCTTCTGGATTCTTCCAATCTATAATCTCCTCTCATCTCCTCAGTCCCACCCCTTATCTTCTTCTTCTTCTAGGCCACTGTAGTTCCCTGACTTGCTTGGGGAAAGAAAGGAACAGGTGGGCACCCAAGTCCTATTTGCTGGCTGTATCTTAAGTAGCAAACCATTCTAATGAAATAAAAAAGGTAAACAGACTCCCTCCTTATACATTTAACTTTTATTTTAATTAACATCTCCTTGAGAGCCTTACAACAACAACAATAATAATAATAACAATAATGAATAAAGCTTACCTATGGACCTACAAAATAAAAGTCACCACACCTTCTTTATGTCTTTACTGAATGCTTTTAATGTGAAAGAGCAGGTTTGATACACATATATAATGAGTAGGCAGCAGTGAGGCTGATTTCACTGTGATAAAAAGAGTTTGCATATGCAGTATAGGCCTCGTCTGCTGTGATTCCCCAGTGTGTGTGTGTGTGTGTGAATGTGGCCTTCACCACTAACAATGAGAGCTGTACTGTAGAGAAAGGCAATTACCGACTATCACAACAGTGAAACTCTATGGCGCGGAATATAATTGGCATCGGAAATTTGAGTTTGAATGTATGGAAATTACAGTAATCACATATTCAAAGCGCAATTTGAGGAAACATTTCCGAATGGGGCGATGCTATTTCGAGAAGAGCTATGAAATGTGAATGAAAGATGATATGGATTCAGATGTGCAGTTCAGGCATATGACTCATTATTATCTATCTTTCTTTCAACAGCTTCCAAGAGTGATGGAATACTGTATATCTCAGGGACCTTTCTGTCTGTTCTCTTCTTGAAATAACTGCCTCTCTGTCAGCTCAGTGGCTCTTTATCAAAGCCCTGCATGTGCACGTCTTTCTTGTGTTTATTTCTCTTCCACCTGCTAAAAGGGGGGGCGATGTATTATTTGTGCAGACAACATTACTTATTACGGGGCCGAGTGAGTGTAAAATTGACTTTGAGCCAGGATGTTACAATTCACTGAAACATCCTGTGTGTAATGTTTGTCTCTCAGAATGTCTTCATGTGAATTCAACACGTTGACTTGGATGTCATTGACGCTCAATGCAGAAATAAATGACAATTATGGTTATAAACAGTGTTAATTTGGACAGCAAATGTTGATTTAGTTATACTTCTTACGACTAAAATACCATTTAGTTTTAGTCATGAGATGCTTTAGTTTTAGTCTAGTTTGAGTCGACTAAATATAATGGGTTTTGTTATTATTATTATTTAAATGTTTCTCCATCATCCTATCTATTAATGTTTTTTATTAAAGTGTCAGAGGTCAGAACTGTTTTGATATGAAACGTTATTACTCTTAACAAATCAAATCTGTTTTTTTTTATTTGAGGATTTGAAACATTACTCATTATCTTCAGCACATCACACAATATTTATGCTATTTCTATTTAAACTCCAGCATTAGCAGCGTTGATGGTTTGCTTCAGTTTGAACTACATTTTAAATTTAGCAACTGCACAACAGCTGAGCTGATACAACAGAGCTGGTGAACACTGGTGTGTGCGCTCTGCTGAACTTTTGCCTGTATTTCTGAATGACTCACTTCCAAATGTGGCTCCAGGTTCGTTGTGTTTTCTCCTTTGAGTTTGGCTCCGCGCGCTTTACAAAGAGTTTAGTCTTCCACGACATTGCACATGGAAGTTAACGATATGTCGTCTCTTCTCTTTCTTCCTAATGCCATCATTTCAGCTCCGTACCTCACAAAAATATGACTTCTGATTGGTTCTCTTCTTATTCTTCTTCTCTTCTGATTGTTTCTCTTCCCAGTCAGTCCCGCCCTAACATTTTTATCTAGTTCTTATTCAATGTAATCAGATAAATGTCAATGTTAGTGCACTTTATTCTGAAAAGCCACTTGATGGCAGACGGCCCCACCAACATGTCCATGTGGGCCCCATTAGGGTTATATTTGGGGTCACAATAGGGATTGGAATCGATATCGGGCAGTATTGGTCCGATACTGGTCAAAATCACTGGATCGGATATTGGACAGATAAAAATGTGAAAAATCTAAAAATCCCTATTTATGCCTTCTGTTTGGGAGAATAATATTTGTTCCACAGTTGTGTCAATTTGTCTTTGAAATGAATCAGCGCAGATGTGTTGTTAACAGCATCATTGTTCATTGGTCTAAAATGACTGTATCGGACTGTTTGTTTCCTACAAAAAAACCTCCACAATATGTTGTTGTGGTGGCTATGCATGTACTGTAGTAGTCATTCCTCTCTGAAATATGGGTTGTGTTCATGTCTGTTGTTTCATTGCAGGCTAACACCTTGTACGCCTTGTAAACATTCTGTTATGTGACAACTGTTGATGACAAAGTGGAACAATATGAGTTGTTCTTGTTCCGGCAGCTCCACAGGCTCCTTCACAGATTTTGAAATAGATGTCAGCCTCTCACCGTCTGGATAACATTGTTTCTGTCAAATCTTTTATTTATTTATTTATTTATTTATTTAATTCTAATTTATGAATTGTCTTGTGGTTTGTACACAGCCTGCAGTCTAGCCCAGAGGTTCTCTACCTTCACCCTGAAGCATATACTTAAGCAAACCACTTACTGTATTATTCTGAGCACACGGCTATGCCGGCTGCAAATATATCTACGCCAGTATTTCTTATTTTCATATATTTATTTATATATTTCCCCAGGGATCTTCAGAGTATTGAATTTCCATGTTTGTCTGCGCAACAAAGTGCTCCACAGTGTGTTCAGCATTCGCAGTTGTAGATATTTGCTTTTTGTTTATTTGCGTGTTTGAATTGAGCTCGGATCAGCCTATTTATTCAGGTGGTTCAGGAGTAATACACTTACTCTAATCGGCCAAGCATATGGCATTCATGGCAGCCATTGCATTTAGGCGTGTAGTTAAGGTCAAGACGACCTGCTGAAGGTCAAACTGAGCATCAGCGGAGGGACAAAAGTTGATTTAGGTGACTTTGAATGTTGCTGGTGCTTGAATAGTTCAGAAAACTGCTGATCTCCTGGGACTTTCACGGACAACCACATCTAGTGTTTACAGAGAATGGTCTGAAAAAGAGAACATATCCAGTGAGCAGCAGCTCTCTGGGAGAAAATGCCTTGTTGAGGCCAGAGGTCAGAGGAGAATGACCAGACTGGTCAGAAATGACACTCGTTACATCCAAGGTCTGCAGAAAATCATCTCTGAATGCACCACACGTCAGACCTTGAAGCAGACGACACCAGATGCCACTCAGCTATCCTCTGTACCTAATAAAGTGATTGTATATGGTATATCATTCTCAAATACACTCAACACAAACTATAGCAATTTTGTTTGTTCTCCCATTTAATTAAAGACAAAGATCTGAGAGTTCCAAAGTGCAATCTAAAGGCAAATGTCTCTATAATACATCCAGCTGGCAGGTGCAGATTAAGAATAGTTGCACTATGTGCAGTCACTGAAATTATTTTTAAGAAGAAGCAGAGAATGTGAACACCATTTGCCTCATGCAGTGCGATACATCTCCCTCGCATAGAGTTGATCAGGTTATTGATTGTGGCCTGTAGAGTACTGGTCCACTAGCTGGAACTTGCTGTAGTACTCATCGATTCAAAGCATCAGCTTTGCTCAGCTAAGCTTCCCCAAGATGGTTTTTGACTGGTTGGTTCGCCGATCCCACTGATCGTTGGTAACATGTGGTCTATGGTCATGAGGTCTATTGGATGTTCCACCAAATTCTCTGAAACATTGTTGTAAGAGGCGTATGGTGGTGAATTGAACATTAATCCATCCATCAAATGGTTTGAATATAAACCCTCTGGGGCCCACATGGACATGCCCGCTGGGTAACACACATGTGTGGCAGTGTGTTGCCTTAAAGAATGGCACATTTTAGCGTAACCTTGTATTTTGACCAGTGCAAAGGTAACCTTTGCGATAATCAATCGTTACAAACGTCCGATTTGTTAAAGGTTCTTACGTTTTCCACTAAACAAAATACATTTTTGCCTTTCACAACCAAAAAGACAATCTTTCGGAGCAGTTGTGTTGCGTCTCAGCTGATACACAGCCATTCTCGGTAATGTGTCAAAGTTCACTGGTTGCGAAGGTCTGCGTAAAGACTGCGTGTCGGGTCGCTCATTTGCAGAAGGTCAGAATGGATACAAAGCACTTCTATTTCTAAAGTCAATGGAATTCAGCACAAGCGGGAGAGAAAGTAGGAAAAATAAAACATCCGGTTTTCTTTTCAGAATAAAAGATCCTGTTCCACTTAACTACATCACAGAAAGAATCCCTGCATTGCCAGCGTGCTCCTGTTTTTTCGGTCGGTAGAAGAACTGCAGCGTGTTGTTGTGTTTACAACATTTACAGTGTGTTTTCCGTGAAAAACCTGGTCTTGTGACTCCAGTTGTCCAGCCGTGCAGAAGCGGGCGGACGTGAGACGCAAGTAGTGAAGCCGTGCGAATCAGAGCGCAGCGTGTCCATTCTGCAACCACTGTAGTTACCCGGCAACAAGAACTACTATTTTCTTTTTGGATGATAGGTTGCTAATTCAGCTGCATGAATGAACTACGCAGAGCAAGCTACCTTCGCATCATCAGCCAAGGTACCAGTAGAGCTGATATCACGCAACCAAGGGGCCCTCTGGCAGGAAACAACTGTTTGCCTGCTTTGACCAGAGCGTATATTATTAGACAACACATAAATCAGGCAATAATGTCAGATAACTTGTCCCTGTGCCAGTTGTTTGTCATAAAACGATGGTGGATAGCTATTGTGACCCGCAATGCCAAAACAGTCATAGGCGGGCTAACGGGAGAGCATTTTACTGAACACCCACAGATCCAAGAAGACGAGGAGAGTGATGGGAACTCACATGCACTGGATTTCGTGGTTAACTCGCTGTAAATCATGACTTACAAATCTGCACGGCAACGTTAACACAGCAGTTATTTACATTCCTCTGTCCCTTTCTAATGCCAATGCTATGTTACAGTTGAATGTTTGTCACAAAGCCAGATCCATTGGTTTCCCTCCAGGCTCTTGTAAACTTCCAGTGAGTCTCTGGAGTAAGATGAAGGAAGGGCCAATCAGGGTGTTGAAGATGTCAGGAGACTATAACATTTAATAATGTTTCCAAACTCGTACAAACTCGGCATTATAAGGATGTCATGTTTTGCGATATGTCGGTCGCTCTCCATGGATTTAAAGTGCGCAGTGAACGGTCCTGTTCCAACCTAATCTATTATTAACTTTTTGTTCTAAACACCCAATGAGAACAACTCATTTTCACCAGATCAGTATGTTCATAATGTTCCAGGAGGTACTTCAAACTACTTTCTATCACTGTTTTTCAACAAAAACCCATCTTTCCTTCTTTCCTTTTTTTTTTCCCTCGTCGTCATGATTTTGTTGAAGTGCTTTTAATGAAGAAAGGGGTCAGCTGGTTTCAACATTTGAAAGCGCTCGGCTCAGCCAAAAAAAGCAGCTTGGAACAGAGCTTTTTAAAGGGCAGCCACTTTCTGAGTCTTTTGCTGTTTTATCATGGGAAAACTAAATCACACACACACACACACACACACACACACTGGTTGGTGTTCCGGCACACGCAATCCAGATGGACACTGGTGGTGAAGTGGAGAGTGCGAGAAAGATATGGAGATGCAATAGCACTGATGAATGTGAGGGAGATAAGTAGAGACATGGAGAAGTGAGAGATTCAGAGTGGATTAAAAGTGTGTGAGAGCGATAATGTAAGAGGGGGAAAAAAAAGGGAAAACGAGCTTTCGAGTCCTGAGGGGGTGAAAAAGAGGGTGATGCGTAGAGAAAAACAGACAGAGAGGAGGAGAGACTGCAGATGTCACTGTAAGTTGACGAATGGGCGAGCCTTGTGCCTTCTAAATGCTGACACAGATACTGTACAAGCGCACACAACCGGGTTTGTGCAGCTATTCTTCTTGGGACACTGCGTCGACTTACATCCATGTGGACAGCCTAAAAAAAGCGTCATCCCTAATTTAAACAAAACCACTTAAACCCTAACATTAACTTACTACTATTCAAATCTTAGGTTCTCCCTCATTAGGACCAGACTATGCCTATGGACTAACTAATGCCTAACCCTAACTTGAGTGAACCACAGCTCAAAGTCCCTAAGCCTCAGGAATCAGGTCCTGCCTCATTAGGACCAGGGTTTAGTTCCCATGAGGACCATGGGCCTGGTATAATCAGGGTTTGTACCAGAAAAGGTGGAAAAAAGGTAATTGCACACACATGTGCCCTTCCATGCACACATAATACGTCTTCCATGTCTCGTGGTGCAGATTTGTAGGTTTTTCACTTTCTCGTCTTGTTCATTCTTCAACTGCATTCAATCTCATTTCCCCCAATGAAGTTTTTATCTTTTTTAATCTGTCTCACTCTGATACAAATTGCACATAATATACTCTCTGCTAACAACCTGCCTGCTGAATAAATTAGACCTGCAAGGGAAGCTATTACATGTACAGTGGAAAGAGCAGAAAAAGACTCTGTGAACCCTTTGGAATTTTCTGGGTTTCTGCATAAATGTGCGATAAAAATGTGATCTTTCCTTCATGTAAGTCACAAGTGTGAATAAACACAATGTGCTTGAGCTCATTACATGCACACAATTGCGAGAGTACATATTTTGTATTAAACATTCACAGTGCCAGTGGGAAAAGTAAGTGAACCCTTGGATGCAGTAACTGGTTGCACCTCAACTGGCAGCAGTAACAAGTTTCTGGTAGTTGTGTATTAGACCTGCACACTTTTCAGGAGGAATTTTCAACCATTCTTCCTGGCTGGTTTAACACTGGATGGGTGTTATGGCAACAGATGTTTTATATAGAGTTTGCCATCGAAAACAATGGAAAAAATGTTTTTAATACATTTACTTTCCACCGGGAAAAGGATGTGGTGTGGTTCATGATATCATTTTACTGCTGTGAGAGGAGGAGCACAGCGCACATGAAAAATTGGTGAAACGTCTACACATACATCCACTCCGAACCCGGCTTTACATAACTACTTCAGCTCTCCTATACTCTTTGGTTGTCTGATGTGAACAGCTTGTTTTAGGGTAATTCCACAGCATCTCTCTCAGGTTAAGGTCCGGGATTTGACTGGTCCATTCCAAAGGGTGGATTTTCTTCCAAAGAAGTCATTTGCTTCAGTGCTTTGGCTCATTGACTTGGTGACTCCTGCAGCTTCTATAGAGCTTCAGCTGGCAAACACACCGCCAGGCATTTTCTTATCAGATTGCTTGATAAACTTGTGAGTTGATTTTCCACTCAATGACTACAAGCTGTCCAGGCCCAGAGGCAGCGAAACAGGCCCAACTCATAATCCTCTCTCCATCCTACTTCAATGTTAGGATGATGGTATGGTTGGTATGATTTGTATGCCATATCCAAAGCTGCATTGTGGAGCACAGTGTTGCACCATGGACACCCTGCTCATCCATCCAGTTGTTTTATGAACAAAGATGCCGGCCAGTTCCATAAGTGTATTTCAATCTTTTGTTCTTCTTCTTCTTGGGCTCTCCTCTGTCTCATGGAGGATTCTGCATTGAGCCATCAATGGAGTCATCTTGACTGGGTGCCCACTTCAGAATTCCTGATGTATCGGTATATCTGCATCCTTAATTTGAATTGATTTGAAAACATTATTTTTGATTGTACCTTCAACCTCTGACTGGCTTAAACCTGCCCCACACTAGAGGATAAGTGGCCTAAATATCTTTAGAGGGGTTAACAGACACAATTTTAACGCCATCGCACACAGTCTTCCCAATTTTAAATCCTAAGTATTAAATACGTTGTGGTGTGAGCAGAGAGATGTCGCGTACTTTTGTTTCTTCCCAGCTATTACCTGACAACACGAACAATCCACCTCCATGTCTGTTTATATTCTGAAGTCACGTTAAATCCCGCGTAAGATCCCAAATCCCTGGACTCTCTTGACTGGATTGTCTAGTCTGTGCTTTCTCAGGATTAAGACATTGGACATCGGTTACAAAGTTCATTGCGTCTGTGGTCTTTTAAAATCAAGTCAGATTTGAAAATTCTCAGGCTTTAGTTGTGTTTATAACCTCAGAGCTCAGAGCCATTTCAAACTGCAGTGATATCGTGATCTTGAGAAGTGTTGTAGCAAACTGAGATGAAATGAGAGAGAGTTCTATAGTAAGTCATTCATTTTCTATCATAACACCGCAAATGTTGAACACAGAAAAGTATTGTGAGGTGAATTCAGGTAGAACTGAAAATGTGAAATTAGATATTAAATTGAATTCTCTTTCCTGCCTCTTTGAAGTTTTATGGTGTGTGTGATCAAAGGCAGTGGGCTGTAGACTCTAAACATCTTCTTTGTGTGTTTCATTTTAGCAGGAAATGTTATGTTCTTTTATGCTTACATTTTATGACCCAAGGGCTGACAAATTGTTTCATCCGGTTTTGTGCATTTGAGAAAAAATAAAGAGCTCATGTGTCGGTCTCGAAATACTGTTGACTTCAACTTTATCACACAGAGTCTGATGAAAGTAGAACAGATGGTGTTAATACTTCTCTGCTCTGCTAAAATAATATAATGAATGTATGCTTAATCCATTGTTAGCCTCATAATTGGACAGTTTTCTGCCTTTTTATTGTTTTTATTTTTGAGTTATGGTAGCAAATGAGGTACAATTTGCCCGAAGGTGGTTAGAAGATGCTAAATCCTTGTTGTCTTAATTAAAGCTCAGAGAAAAGACAGATATTTGCATGGCCCAGAGCTTTTCTGCACAGCACCACAGGGTAAGGTAAAAAATAAAAAATAAAAAATCAAGCCAATAATTATATTGACTGCCTTCAGTAGTCTTAACAAGGCTTTCTCCGAATGCAGAGCAAAACAAGGCGTCTTCCTCCACAACATATCATCTGACATTAATAGTATGTACATATTTACTGGTGAAAGTAATTATGTCGTTAGAGCAAAATCATATTGAAAATGACATGAAGTAATAGCAACATATTTGTTCATGCATATTTACATACAGAAAGACTCGTTCTGGTGGGGGCAACATTAGAATTCAATGAAATTTAATATAATCTTTGTGAAATAACCCATCACAAATGGCAGTAACTGGCTCCCGACAGGTAATTTGTCAGAAAATACAACCCAAAATCGTTAAATTATGATTTTACCTCAAATTCTCTGACAAGAAACAAACAAGAAACAAAGTAAAAACAAGGAATAAAAGGTAAAATAATAATGATGCTAATCAAAGATTAAAATAAATAAAGCTATTAAGGATGATAATAACTGTCAAGGGTCAGGATAAGGGTGAGATAGATAAGTATAAATAAGGAAAGAAGTCGATAAATGAATGTGCATGGAATGTTCAAGAACATCTTGCATAAAGCTGATTTAATAGATCTTTTTCAAAGCAGCCATTTTTGACATGAAATGATATTAACTAGGGTTCCATTCCATTTAGGTTTTAACGAGCCCTGATTTTGTTCAAGTGTACAATAGAAGTCACAGTAAATACTTGACGCATACATATACAGTATCATTCCTGTATTTTGTAAAGCGATTGAGAAATAATTAGTCATGGTAGTTATTGTATTGCTGAAATACCAAATCTAATGGTGTCCTTGGACTTTTGCACAGGAGTGTTTATCCTCATTATGATCCTTACACGGACATACACTTGGTTAACAATAGGCTTTTTGTGGTTTTTGAACACTTGTATGTATATAAATGTACATTCTATTTCAGAGCTTATAATACAAGACAACAGAATCACAATATTCCTGTATAGTTATGCTATATATCCCACCATGCCGTGTAAAACACAGCCGTCCTCTGACTCACAACTGAGACACTGAACATTACTCCCAATTTTAGCTCAACTTCAGCAGCTTGTAGGTAAGGACGGACTTTCAAATGTTATCGATCACATTCAAGGGGAAGTTTCGATTGGTGCCCAGCCAGGGAACCTCAGGTGTAACTGCTGTGATCATTTCAAATCTAAAGCTCTGGACCAACACTGACCTTACAGAGGATAACATTTGAGGCAATTTCTGTCTCTGTGGATTACTGTGATGAAAGCTTTGAAAGTGTACGTCCTTTAAGTTCATGTGCACTTCATTATTTTGTCCTATTAGACATTTGTGTGGTCATTCATCATAATTAGCCATTGTGTTTGTGGTCAAGATCAAGTCCCATTGATAGTGATTTTTGACAGGTAAGCACCAGACTCATCCTCAAGATCATCGACAGTCTTTCACATTCCTCTGTGAAGTTAATCGGGAAGTCAAATATATATTGAAACGCAATGCACAAAACAGTCAATCTTAATGGAAATCTATGGGAAAATGTGTCCTGAAAGGTGATGGTCTCATAGCGAGTTCTTGATCTCTTTAAATTTTCGATTGAAAATCTATGATATAGAATGGCACAAATGAAAGTGGGCAGGGGCATGGGAAGTGGGGTGCTGAGGGTACTGCAGCACCCCCTACTGAGGAGGGCTGGATCATGCAGTGTGTTAATAGTTTGGTGTTTTTCGACTTTATTTTTTTGAATGATAAATTGCTAAGTTATCCGATAATATATTAAAACATGTGTAAGGCATGCATAAGAAAGCTACTACTCACTTTCTATGTTGATCAGAGCATTAAAATGAGAAAAAAATAATGGGACAAAAAGAAATCAAGGGACATTTAGAATAGATAAAAATGTGCGATCAATTGCGATTAATCACGAGTTAACTATGACAATAATGTGATTCATCGCGATTAAATATTTTATTGTTTGACAGCACTAAATAATAGTATATAAACCCTCCTTAATGTTACACAGTGTACCTGTAGTATAAGTCTCAATAAATGTAGGAAATACTGGAGTTGGTGTTTGAAATGGGACATCATATAATATATAATATATTGGCAGTATTTGGATTTGCTTACTGCTCACTTTGTTTCAAAATGCTTTGTTTTTAATTAAACACATGCATGTGCATTCCCCCCCCCCCCCATCCCCGTGGCAGCAGTTTTGTGACAGTTAATTAAATCCCTCAGTAACATCCACAGCACACAAACATCAGTCACTCTTATCCTCACATGTGACACACACGCACACACACACAAATGTAAACACAGCACACACAGCAACACTGTTTTTATATGGTGTGAAACGACGGCTGTCTGTCTTTAGAAAGTGTGTCACCTTGCACTAGCTCACACACACACACACGCACACACACACATAGACGTTATCTAAAGCCAGGAGGCCACTGTCTGTGTGTGGAAGATAATAAAGATTTACGCTTTTTTTTCCTCCACACATGCATAACCACGCTAATATGTTCTATGCCGTAAAAGCACATATTGAAATGACTTTGTTCTTGTGTGTGTGTGTGTGTGTGTGTGTGAAATCCGCTGATGTCAAGTGTTCAGTTGACGGGCCACAAAGATCTCCTCACCGCCTCCCTAATCACATGACCTTTTACAAAGTCAATCAAAATGGATTCACATTGTCTCAAAGCTTTGAGTTGCACAAGATGGAGGGGTTGTTTGAATATGGATTACGCATTCCACATCCTCACCGTGTACATTTGTTATCGCTTAATTACATCACATGCAATAAAAGTGAAGTTATTCCGTTATAACTCGATGGCTCGTCTTTTTCAACTCGGCGTCGTAATGGGTTCATGTTGTGTGATGTGGCGCACACACACGCCTTTGAATGTTAAACATACTGGTGCTGAAACAGGACGCGGGCCGGGATAATGGCGGCCGCTTTACTCCTTAATGGACTTGACTCTTTGAGTCATCATGCTGATGGAAATGATCAGTTAAAAGGGATGTTTAAAGTTGCTTTTGAAGTGTAATTGTATGAGGACACATTATGAAGACTAAGTGTGCCACTGTTCCCATGGAGTCACCAGGGAGCAGTTACTCTATCTGATAGCGTGGCTGCCACCAGAGACACAAGGAAACACTCATTTTAGCCTCTTAATGCAGAACGATGCATGATTTACCCTCATTCAACAGCTTCAGGATCATTGTGAGGGTTAAATGGCTTGTTTTGCGGGGAGATTGGGAGCTGTCTCCACTCCCCCTACTGTCTGTTAGCGGCAAAAACAACCTTGCAAGATCAGGGGCCATCAACCCGGGATCCTTAGACTCAGGAGTGTCACGCCAAAGACATTCTTCACATAGACATATTTTTGAGGTGCATACGGTATATACAGCAGCGTACCGTGGGGTTCCAGTCAGGGTTTTCAGTAAAAAACAAACAAAAAAACACGCCATAGCGCACACACACACCACTGCGCATCTATAGGCTACTGCATTATTACCACCACATCTTCCGTTATGTCACTCAGCAACCTTTCACAAGCCACTATATGACACAAAAACAAGCTTCCACATAAGCATAGGCGTCAGATACGCAATTTATCATTAACACTCCAACTACCGGAAATGATGTACCTGTTCGGTGTAGGTCTTCCTCTTGAAATAATTTCCTTCTTTTCTCCAAACGATCGCCGTGAAAAGTGCACACGAAGGAGATCAGAAACATGATCGATCGTTGGTGTTAATGCAGTGGCCATAGCTTACTTCAAAACCCGCCAAAGGTTCAAACGTGGTTGATGACAACAGCGGGGGCTAGCACCAGACACATCGCTGGGCCTGGGGACGTTCTGTCACTATGCATCAAATTTTGATTGGCTGACAACACACGTCAGTCAAAGTTAGAACCAAATAGGAAATGGCAGCTTCAACGAAAGGCCAGCAATACTACTAGAGCAGGTCCACGGAGCTATGATGCGTTTAATGACATCCAGGAAAATCCAGCTCAGCTTCACAAAAAATACCCATATTCATTGTGGAAATATAATCATAACATACTGAAAAAGTAATTGAATTCAGACACGTTCAGACACACATTCATTTGATTATTAAAAAAATAATAATAATAAATAATAATAATAATAATAAAAAATGCTTTTTGATATTGTCAGGGCCAGCAGAGAAGGCCCTGCTGGCCCTGACAGCCCACCACTGGTTATAGACGCAAATCCCTGGAGTCTCCTCCGTAAAATCGTTTGATTAAAAAGTGGTTGTGCGTCTTGACTGGTCTGTGAGTTCCAAAGTGTGTTGTGTCTGTGGTTTGCCACCTTTGTCAAATCAAGTCAGGTGTTCAAATCCGTCGTGATTGTGGGGCAGGCTTTAGAGAATCACCTCATGATTGCAGGTCACTCCCTAATTAGTCTCACATTTTCCTCATTATCTCCTCAGCTCACAGTTTAAAGGCTCACCACTCTCTCCCCACCTGAGTGTAAGTGCAAGCTTCCACTTTTCTAATGGTGTATTTTTGTCTTTGGTTTTTGGCTTTTATCCAACGATTCTACACCTTTGCCCCCATGTGACGGTTGTTAGTATTTCTGTCTGGGCTCTCCTTGTCACATGGGTCTTACATTTTGGGTCCAACATTGCGACGTTACTCTCCTCATAATAATAATTTCTTAATTTCTTCTGATTTTAGTGCAGATTTAACTTGTCACATGAAGATATTTCCACATCTTAGCCGTTGAAGCATCTAGTTTATTGGATTCTTTGTAGAACAGCTTCTGGTAATAGTTCAAGCACATTCAGAGACACTCACACACTGTATATGTGGAGATTGATTTTCACCTCCGATATTACTTGCATATGCAATGGAATGTGAAAGGCTTTCAGACAGTTCCATTTCAAGTGCAGACTCCAGGGTAAATATTTGACCGAGGCTGCTCCCAGTACGACTTTCTGATACAAACCAATCCCAAGATATTTATGTTTAGTATGTGTTTTTTGTAATATTCCTCTAACATAAAGGATATTGACAAAAAAGTCAATTCAAACAAAGAAAGCTCCGGCTACAGAGAATCTAGCAAACTTAATAATGAAGTTGGAGGTTATTTGAGGATCAGCAAAGTATTCTGAATAGTTTTCTGTTTATTAAAGATGAGATTAAAAGGTCAATTTAAATATAGTGCTACAGTAAAAGGCAAAGAAAGTTATTAGAATCCACGTGCAAATAGTGATTTAACATCATACCAAACAGGAGTTGTTGCCCCTCCAGCAATTAGTAACACAAAATGTGTTATTTTGTGATTTCAGTGTTGGACGTCCTTCAATTTAATTCACCAAAGTGACTCTAACTTGCAAATCAGAGCGTGGAAGCTCCTGTGTCCTTGAAAGCTTAAGAACACTGACTGCACTTTGTTGCAAGCGATGTACAATCTTCAGTTTCCTGTCAAAGAAAGGCTCTTTTTGTGTATTTTGTTAGATGGACCTTTGGCTGAATCTGTGTTACCTTGTGTCCTCATGTGTTCATGATAGCATGTGTACCATTCTTAAGGTGGTGACTAGTGTCACACTTTTAAAATGGTGAATTATTAGAATATTACATTTCTTCTTCTTCTTTTCCTTTCGGCTGCTCTGTTCAGGGGTCGCCACAGCGAATCAACCTCCTCCATCTCACCCTGTTCTCTGTATCCCCCTCTCTCACACCAACTAACTTCATGTCCTCTTTCACTACATCCATAAACCTTCTCTATGGTCTTCCTTTGGACCTCCTGCCTGGCAGTTCCAACCCCAGCATCTTCTCCATTTATCCGGGCTTGTGACCGGCTCAAAAAGACACTGGCTTGTGACCTCCTAAGGCTGCATTGAGAAGGATGGTGGTTTGCAGGATGAATCTGGTGACAAGGAAGACGAAAACTGGAAGCCAATATTCTTCCAGCATCTGGAAGAATATTACATTTCTAATATCTATAAAGCCATTCATTACCCCTTCTACTGTGTGCTCTCACAATGAGAGCGTACGAAAAACACAGAGGACATGCAATGAACCTAATATTTTAGTTTAGCAGTTTAGATTCAAATGCAAATATGTATGTATATATAACACCCTCTACAACACGAGAGAGAGAGAGAGAAAGAAGCCATTGCTGCTAAGCTAACTTGTTACGCTAGTAAAACCACGTTTCATTATATATAGTCAGACTTTTCATATATAGCTTTTCAGACTTTCATATGTATATATATATATATATATACATATATATGTATATTCAGACTTTTCATATGTATATTCTCAGACGTTTCATATATATATTCAGACTCATGTTTATATATGTATTTATACATATATATTCATACTGTTCATATATACATTCAGACTTTCATTCAATGTATTCTTAAATTAATTTCCTGAACGACATGCCATAATATATATGTATATATATATATATATATATATATATATATACACATATATATATAAATATATATGTGTATATATATGTATATATATCTGTATATGTATATATATATATATATGTATAAAAAAAAATCTAATGTTGCAGCTGCTGCCTTGAGGGATTTGAAGAGGAGCTTGACTAATTGGTTCTTGGAGCTTCATGTTGCAAATTAAAAATGACATTGCATTTCAAATATCTCATCTGCCTTGGTAACATGTGAATTTATTCACTGGATTTTAACTGGTTTATCAACCAAGGTTACTTGAAACACAAAAATAAACCGGGATCAGGCATTCGCACCACATATTTCAGTTTCAAATGCTAAAATGTCCCCGCTCAACCGAGAGCCAGAGGAAGTGACTAAACCTCTCCCTCTTCTCCCACAGGCAAACCTCTGTGGTGATGCCCTTAACAAAAGCACTTAACCCCACCTGCTCCAGCAGCTGTACCAAGCAACTCCCTGCAGTCACTTTGTGTAATTGAATGAGGGTGAAAATGGGTGGTAAAGGTGAGGGTCCCTGTGGTATTTGGCACTGGAACTCGCTCCAGAAGGGACAATGGAAGCAAACAAAAGTATAACTTTAGAAGGTTGTTTATTGTCTGGTTGCTTCATTGGGGAAATAGTAAACAGGGTGAGTCATGAATGAGGACTCGGAAGAGTTCCTGTGGCCAAGAAAGAAGCCCAAAGAAGACATTAGAAAAAAGGAAAGTGGGCAGAGAATGCATTCAGTAATCTCATCAGTTAACGTCTTAATATTTGAGATCATATAGGGGCAGTAAAAGTCTATAAACGTCTCCCACAGGTGTGGTTTCCATGGAAACTAAAACTGTGTACATCAAGTTTTGGCTGAAGCAATGCGGGATCTTGCAGAAGTACACCTTTCCTTTTAACCTTAACGGATTATCTATATTTTATTTTGAGGGAAAAGAAGACAGGACGATGAGGCAATAGTTTATAAAATACATAAAATGACATAAAAATACTGACAACGGCAAAATGACTGGTCAAGTGAAACATTAGCAGAGAAGACAGGACTGGTTGATGACGGGTTTTTTTTTTAACTAGAACAACTGAGTAAGCGCCATATTAGCGGTGTCATCGCAGAGCATGAGCTGTTTAAGTGCTTCACTAATGGACTGAACACATTTAGTCACAGGGACTGACGGGACATCGTGTGAGTGGTCCAACGG
This sequence comes from Solea solea, assembly GCF_958295425.1. Classification (NCBI taxonomy): domain Eukaryota; kingdom Metazoa; phylum Chordata; class Actinopteri; order Pleuronectiformes; family Soleidae; genus Solea; species Solea solea. The sequence goes on along the minus strand of NC_081154.1, from coordinate 16,356,001 downwards.
TCATGTGACAGCGCGGCCAAGTGACTGATTGACTGTCTTAGTGACTGAATGAAGCGAGGATCTGAGGAAGTGACCCGCTGTGATTCACTGTAAGTGGGGCTCTTAATACAGAGTAAGCAGCCACGTGTGACTGAATGACCTGCAGGCTAACAGCATGATCTTGTGTGTTGCACTAATAGGAGGTGGAGGAACAGAGTGACGTATAGTGACAGGAAAACGGGTTTAGAGGATTAGTGTAGGGAGAAAACTGATTTCAGCCTTTAGACTTAATCAAATCTACATCAGGAACATGTGTGCCACTGTGTCTCACCTTTAGGCAGCCTTTTCTCCATGGAAACTTCTCACTCCTTGCATCCAAGTCCATTAAGAAAACATGTGATTTTACATACATGGCACGAAGGAGTTGTTGATCCAATACTGCGTCCAACTTTAAATTCAAACTGTGTTATTTATTGAATTTGAATTAAAATCCTTCATTGTGTCTTACCATTGTGATACAAACTTGACAAACAATGCACCAGTAGACCTGAAACTCCTGTGTAAGTGTCAGCTAAAAGTGATACAGGTCTGCGAGTTTATCTTGCAGCGCTACTTACATGTATTTTAAAAATATAACGACAATTGTCCCAAACTGACCAACAGTTAACAATATTGTTATAATAATATGTATAACAATATTCAGTTCAACATTTAATTATATAGAATTAATCAGATTTTTGTTTTTGTTATTGTTTTGTTGTATATGTATATGTATATGTATACATATACATATACATATACATATACATATATACATATGCATATACATATGCGTATATATATATACATATAAACACTTTTATTTTAAAATGGTATGCAATCTTACTAAATATGTTTTAAATGCAATGCAATGTTATTTTTTCCCCAGAGTTTTGGACTTTTTTCACTTGACCGGCCCCCTCCTGACCAGACTAGAAGTTCACTGGCCCCCAGGTCATTTTGAGTTTGAGCCCTGACAGTTTCAGTCCAAAAAGGCTATCTAATGACAAGATAAGTCACACACATTGACATACTGTATATTAAGATGTTTTTAACTTTAGCAACATTTAATGGTGAAGCAGCATGTTGCAGGTGAATGTCCCTCACACCACCCATCCCTTCTAAGTGTGTTGGAGAAACTACGTATGTAGCCTGCAGCTAACGTTAAAACTTTAAAAGCTACTGTAAAGACATGGAGGTCCAAAAATGGTGGCCCCCATATGTAGTACAGCTGACTTGGCCCATGATATAAATACTGCATCCTTAGGTAACATTAAGAGGAAATATTTCACCTTAAGTTTCCTCCAAATGACAGTAATTCCTAGTTTTTGTGATTTTTCAGCTTCTTAAATGTGAATATTTTCTAGTTTCTGTGATTTTTCAGCTTCTTAAATGTGAATTTTTCTCTAGTTTTTGTGATTTTTTAGCTTCTTAAATGTGAATGTGAATATTTTCTAGTTTTTGTGATTTTTTAGCTTCTTAAATGTGAATAGTTTCTACTTTCTGCGATTTTTCAGCTTCTTCAATGTGAATATTTTCTACTTTCTGTATTTTTTCAGCTTCTTAAATGTGAATATTTTCTACTTTCTGTGCTTTTTCAGCTTCTTAAATGAGAATATTTTCTACTTTCTGTGATTTTTTAGATTCTTAAATGTGAATGTGAATATTTTCAGCTTCTTAAATGTGAATATTTTCTACTTTCTGTGATTTTTTAGATTCTTAAATGTGAATGTGAATATTTTCAGCTTCTTAAATGTGAATATTTTCTAGTTTCTGTGATTTTTCAAGTTCTTAAATGTGTCAAAAGTTTTCACACTGGACCTTTAAGCTGACCTATAAGTCAAAACACTGTATTAACAAACCTATAGTATTAACATTCGGAGTGATGTGTGATCATGATCATGGGCAGATCACGCCAAGTTCAGGCTGGAACACTGTCCTGAATGTGTCCTCCGATCCGATCACAGAAATCACATTCAGTGGACTGAGGACAAAATGTGTTCACATTCCTGATCATGCATGAATGACATCTGTCCTCGGGACGGATTCGAAACTTAAAAGCGTGGCATCAGTCATCCCAGAGCCATCCAGGGAGAGCTGATGGACGAGGCCACGCATTTACATTAGAGGTGAAAGAGAATAGATTGATGAGAGAGACAGACCAAGCGAGAGAGGAAGTAAAAGATCAACACGGATGAGAATGAATAAAGTAAAAGAAGGAAGACGGAACACACAGACATGTCGAGGTGTTCATCCGAGCAGAGAAGATCACCTCTATGTCCCCTTGGGCTACAAAAGTATGAGTCGTTTGCCGCAGTCTTGTTTTTTTTTTTTGTGTGTGTTTATGAATGCGAGTGCATGTCAAGGTGTGAACTGACTCAGTTTTCATTTCTCGTCCCCCAAGGGCAACACTGAGTTTCCTAGAGGGCATAAGCAATGATGACAACTGCTCCATCCTCCCGTGGGGTTTTCGGTCTAAATGACTTCGCGAATGTCGCGCTCCCGCTACACAAATCGCCTTAAAGCAGAGACTCAGACAGACAGACGATGCACTGTTGAGGGATTGTGCAGCACATTCATCCTTCCTGTATCATTGCTGCTGCTGCTGCTGCTGCTGCTGCTGTGGTTTCACTCACATTTAGTATAAAACTGACAAATGTATGTCAGGTTTGTTTGCTCTTCGGCAAACGCAGCTGAGTTACTTTTTTACCTAAGGTGACATTACTCAATCAATCAATCCAACTTTATTTATAAAGCACCTTTCATACGAGGCAACTCAAAGTGCATACAGTGCGGCTGGTACGGCACATTACAAGCAATTAGGACTAATCATGATTGTGTGTACTTTATGTGGGAGGAAGGAACAGGGTATGTATTAAAACAGTAATTGGAAGTGATGAAGTGAGGAAACGCTGTCGTGGAGCCATGAGGGAAAACACTGGAGACTAAAATACTAATATACTCAAAACAGGAGGACGGATATATAAAAAACAATAAATAGCAAGAGATAAAAATGAAATCAATGAGTAAATCAGTGCATAACAGTGAGCACTACAAGCAACAAGTAAAGGAGGACTAAGGGGTAGAATAAAAAAGAAGTAAAATTCAAATACATAATAAGGTCAGGTAAAAGCCAGGTTAAAAAGGTAGGTCTTAAACTTTTAAACATGGTCTGATCTGTAGAAATGATCTATCATGTTCTAGTTTATCCTTTGTTTGTTGCTTGCAGTACTTCTTTTATTTATTTTCCACCTTGCGTTCGACAAAGCTTTTCCATACAAAATTGACAGACACCACCGCAGCCATGAGAAAGTGTTTTGTTCTTGAATATCACATGCACTTGAAATTCTAACGAGTGATGGCCATGAAAAAAAACCAAAAAAAAACCTGATTTCGGGCAGCGATGGTTCTTGGTAGAGGATGAAACACCTTGTCCAAAATTATGATGGACAATAAATACATTCTCTGCACATCATTTCAAACCAGTGCTGCATTTGCTCCACTCTTGAATCAACGCTTGCCTTCGAGCTTAGAGAGTCGTATCTACACGTCTGCCTACGCGTCAATATCCTCTCACATGCTTCAGTTTTATGGGCAATGGATGGAGTCCATTAAGTTGAAAACCCACTGTAAGGAAGTCTGACGTCAAACATCCTGCGTTCATCCAGTGTCCTCCTCTGTCTGTGTCACTGTGCATTTTATTTGTTTGTTCAGCTGATTCTCACTCTTGCACTGAGTTGTCATTATGTTTTTAGTGAGGCTACACAAACACGTGCACATGCAGGCACGTGCACACTGATTGCGTGACATGGTGAGGAGAAACTCCTGTGGTTGTCCTCCGTTTGCCCTCTATATTCTCTTACTTTGTTCCATTTGCAGCTCCTTTAGAGTTCTGCTGGATGTGGTGTCAGGTTTTGTATTTTGTGTTGCGTAAAGTATAAACACGTAAAGCTGTAGTGCACATCCTTGCCTAAAATGGTGTACAATGCTATCAAACTTTCTTCTGTACAATAACATCATCATTTGGACAATGTAATACATCCATAAGTGCACGTTTATCAATGCAAAAACTTCTATTTCTGTTTATTTCATATTTAATATAGAAAGATTATGTTTATAAAATAGTTTCAGTGTCAAGGTTGCAAGTTTCGTTCATTGCTTACTCGACAATGTATTAACCACATTTTTAAATAGAGCAGGAAGGACATAAACACATTGATGGGTTGTCATGATCTGCATTTTAAAGACAGAATTTGGACATAATTACTCCTGGAGATATTTAGGTTTCTGAAGTTTCATGCCTTGTTCCTGTTTTACTTTTTAGTACATGTCCTCATGTATCTTCTTGATCTTTACTTCCTGTCCTTCCTGTTTCTTTTAGTTCTAGTTGTCTGCCCCACCCTGATTTATTCTACCGATGTCCGATTATCATTGCATCCTAAGTGTGAGGGTTTCCTCCTCTTCGTCCTTTATCTTTTCCATCATTCCCAGATGAAGATGCCTTTGCTGTTAACTTTTTTTGTCATCATTTAAAGCCGCAGCACATAGGTCACAGTCTCCAGTGAGTCATTCATTTGAATAAACGATCCTTAACCTACTGTAAAAGCTACTTCGATTTCAAATGAATTTTTTTCTTCTTCTTCTCTTTAAATGAAATGTTGGCACTAAAGCTAATGATGCCAGTAAAGCTCACTGGAATCAAATTACTGGATATCCTTTTGTGATATGGCTGGAACAACACCAAACCTGCAATCACTGATTCACTCAGATGTATATGGACACTCACTTACACACACACACACACACACACACACACACACACACACATTTAAATTAATCAAGGAACATGTATATTTATGCACTTATGAACACATTCCCTCAATATATCCCTAAATAAGAATAAGTAATTTAAGATGATTTATTTATTTTTGAAAATGGTTTAATTGGAAAATGTTAATAAAATCAAGTTGTATTGATTTGATATAACTTTTTAGAAAAGCCCAACCAGGGACAGGAAGTATATCCTTGGCCTATAGAATAGAATAGAATAGAATAGAATAGAATAGAATAGAATAGAATAGAATAGAATAGAATAGAATTGTAGGTGAGAATTTGCCTTTGACTCACTGACATAAAACCACATACAGAAAGTCTTAAACACAACAAATCAGATAAGAGATTGTCATAAAAACAAGAAAAGAGAACGAAGAGACAATTGTAAAAGACATTGGAAAAAAATATAACAAACCAATCACAGTAAAACTGAAACAGACAGGGTCTTTAAATAGCAGTGGATTAAAAGTCACTTTGTGGAGTAAAGAAAATGACAGATTTGTTAATATGCATTTTTAGTCGCCGGGGCAACTCTGCCGGAGTTCTGTAGAGGAGATGGGAGCTCTCTGCCAGGACTTTGTCCCTGACAAATGAACTTTTTAATGAAATAAATAGATGGATATTGTTGCAGCTGGGAGGCTTCATGTCAGTTGTCAGCTCGGTCTATCCTCACCTCATGGCGACATTCTCTTGGACTTAATTTGTACACAAAGGCCACTGACTAAATGCTTTTATTCTGCTTTTGCTTAAAGTCATATTGAATAACCTTTACATGGAAGCCATTGTCAAATGCACTCTCTGTGTGACTCTCTCTCACTATCCTCTCTTTCAGTATAGCTTTGTTCTGTTGGAAGAACGGGGTGGAAGAAGTTGATTCTGCTGCTAAAGATAAACCTGGACGTCCTCGTGAACGTGATGTAATGTAATAGAGTAATAGTAATGTAATAGACTGGTTGTAAAAGGGGAGGTCACATTTTGTTTACAGACACTATTAATGTAAATAATGTAAACACGTCACCTTGAATTTGAATAAATCTCTCCGTGGTCATGTGACTCTAATTCTTTAATTGCATAGCTTCCTTTATTCTGGCAGTCTTGATGCAGTGTTGGCACCTTTTCAGGTACGACACACCCCGACTGGCATCTATAAACACTGCTGCTGAGGTTAAAAGAGGTTCTGCAGTGAAAAGGTACTGTAAAAAGTTTAACCACTGTAAGTACTGTATGTCATCGATCTCTGTGGTGCTTTCTTGTGTTTTTTCTGCTTGCTTCTCTTGGTTTACGGCACATTTGTGAGGAATAAAAGAGAAAAAGCAAACTTATCTACTGTCGCCTTTTATTAGCAGGTGTGTGCGCGCTGTGCACAAAACCAAGAAGAAGACATCACCGTGGGGCCATTTTGGCACATCTCCAAAAGCCTATCTCAGGTATAAGCCTTGGTTTTAAGGTTGGAATTACACAGTGTGAGTGCTGAGTGTGCAGGCTCCACTGAATGTGGCTGTGCCAGTGGGGACGAAGGGGAAAACAGATTACTTAACAAAAGGCTCACCTAATAAAATCCACACCTGCTTATGATTTCTGAAGATTATGGCGCCGCTTTATCTCATTGTTAGACGGCCTTTGTACAACTGGTGATTTAACGTCACAGTAGAGCTGCAACTAACGATTGTTTTCATAATCGATTAATCTGTGGATTATTTTCTCAATTAATAGTTTGGTCCAAAATAAGAAAACCTTCGTCAAACCTGGAAATGATGACGTTCTCAAGTGTCTTGTTTTGTCCACAAACCAAAATGATTCATTTTTAATTATTTCTTTGTTATCCAGAGCAAAGAAATGAAGAAAATACTCACATTTAAGAAGCTCAAACAATCGGAAATCTTGTTTTAATCATTAAAAAAAGATTCAAACCGATATATCGATGATCAAAATAGTTGTCGATTAATTTAATAAGCGATTAATAATCGATTCATTTTTTATCGATTAAGTCATTAAGTCTCCAGCATTAAGTCCAAATGTATAATTTTGATTTTACCAAGTGACACAAATTCCTAAAAAAGAGGAAGCAGTAGACCAACAGCTTCTGTATCACAAACACTTCACGACAAGTGTTCCATGCTCAGTTTACATTGTCACGAGCTTCTGCGCTGGTACAGTTAGGTCTTGTTAGTGAAGAAATGTCGACCATAAATCAGCCCCGAGGTGAACTCAACGACCCGTCCTCTGGGCTTTATTTGGTGCAGAATCATGTATCAGTGTTTTTTGTTGTTTTTTTCACACTGCAAAATCTTTAATTGGTGGGATGGAGATGTGTCTGAATCAGCGTTTGGTTCGTGTGACACACAAAAGCTGCCCACTGAAACCAATCCTAATGATATTGTGTGAAACTGAGTATAGTTCAGTAGACCCTATGGGACTAAACACAGAAATTGATAGTTGTGTGTGGTGCATCAGTATGACTGTTTACACTCCAGTGTCTTGAGGAAATTTGTACCAATATGGCCCTTTTAAAAACAAACAATCAGTGTTTACACAGTGTGTCTCAGTATGTGCAGTGAAGCCAGTATGTTTTCAGTCAGGGTGGCAGCTGCTCTCAGCAGGATGAGCACACAGCACGTGGATTTACAGCGTATGTTTTTGTTTTTTGTATTCAAAACCAGCTTCTCTTCTTTATATGTTAAACACTGTAGTGTTACCTGATCTCAAAGACAAATGTTGCTATACTACACATTTTAGACTAGTTTTGCCAGATTTAGCAAATTCTTCTTTTTTTCATCTTGTCCTTTTAGGGATCTCCACAGTAGACCATCTGCCTCCATCTTGTCCTCTCCCTTGTGTCCTCTTCTGTTACCTCGACTGTCCTCATGTCCTTTTTTACAACATCCATCTGGCACGTGACCAAACCATCTCAACCTTGCCTCTCTTACTTCATTTACAACCTGAGCTGTCTCTCGAATATTCTCATTTCTAATCCTGTTCATCCCGGTCACTCCCAACACAAATCTCAGCATCTTCCAGCTCCAACTCTTGTCTTCTAAACAATCACACTGACTCCAAGCCATGCATCATAGCATCCATCCAAATACACTGTTCAAAAATTGCCATAACACACTTACAGTGGTTGGGAACGAGTTACAAAGATATTCCCAAAAAGCCTGGCATAGCAAGGAATCATCATAGCAAGAGGCATTTAAACAGAATATTAAAAGCCAGGTTACTAATGGGGTAGCAACGTAACCTCGCCTCTACCTCGCTGAAAGTGTACAATCTTTGTAACTCATTCCCAA
>NC_081154.1:14362937-14378368 GCF_958295425.1 Solea solea | reverse complement strand
AACCAAGAACCTTCTTGTCATTAGGCATCAGTGCTATAACCACGCAGAGACCAGTCAGCAGAAATAACCTAAATTGGAATAACTACTATGAGGCAACTGACATTATATCCATCATTTGTACAATAACAGAATACGTGGGACATCAATCCATGTGCAGACATTATCTGCTGTTACTGCAAATTCAAACTGTTTTCACAGTTTTTACACTGCATTCACACATACTCAGTTACATGTGTCACAGAATTTAAAGGGTCATAAGCACATATTTTTTTGTCATACATATAAAATGTGTTAATTTATTTCCCGAAGGAGCAACCGTAACAACCAATTTCTTAAATATTCTGAATGTGATTTTCTTTTCTTTTTTTCAGACTCAGGTTAGGAAGCATCTTTTTGCATCTTTCATCTTGTTTTGTTGTTCGGGTAACTTTACTGTTTGGTTCATCTCTCATTAGTCCTCAGCCAGATGGTGAACACAGTGGGTCATTTAATGGCTAAACACCCTCAGGACGTGTTGGAGACCAAACAGAAGCTGCCCATATATTCAGGAGTTCTCCTGCCAGCACATATAGATGTACTTTAGTTTTCAATCCACTCTCCTGAACTCACGGTGACTGGAATGACTTAGAACACACAGCAACCTGTCCATACATCATTTAAAAGAAAAAATGCTGCCGACTCTGCACTCCTTCCCGAGGGGAGAAGTTTATTATTATCGCTACTCTACCGGCCTCTGTGCTGCTGAAGCTTACGCTGTGTGCCATGACGTGAGTGACAGGGTCACATATCAGCAAGTTGACACAATAAATCAGTGCCATGTGGGCAACAGACTGCACTGCAGTCACCGGGGTGTGCTGTAAAACAAACAAACAAACAAACATCTAAGCACACAGGGAAAGAAGCAACGTTAGGGGAAAATAGATGATTTTTTTATTTGATCCGGGAAGTGTTTTTTTTGCCTTTTCTTTGCCATGCACCAACAGGCTTTATTACCCACTGACACTCCTGTCCTCCTCTCCTCCCTGTCCTCCTTTCCTCTCCTCCCTGACTATATAATCCAGTGCTATTTTGAGCAGGGATATTTTTTTTTTTTCCCCCTCCAGAATTTGCATTGTTGCTATATTCCTGCTTCCTGTCGACGCCCCTGTGCTGAAATCGTCACCCCCCTGCTGTGATCTCGTCCAGCGGTGGTGCTGGGTTTTCACAGCACACAGTGAATGTGAACATTATAATAAGGCAGGGAATCATAACGGCATCAAATGCTCAATTTAATGAGCCGTTTCATTTCATCCTCTGGATTTGTTGCCTCGAACTAAACACTTCAACGTCTTGTCATCATGTTGATGGATATGTTGCAGGAGGACAGAAGAGTGGAAATGATTTGCTGCGGGACACATGACGGCTCGGTCTTATATACCAGTGCTTATCACCGCTATTTGAGCCAGGATTTCAAATTCCTCTGCTCATTATCATGGAAGAGAGGCAGTGAGAGTGAGAGAGAAAGTGAGAGCTTACTGGTGCAGTTAGTAGAGAGAGCGCGCCATGCCATCTCCAGCACCAAAGTCAGCAATTTTAGAAAATGAGAAGCTTGGTGTGCTGCCAGTTGCACACATTTTGGTCTCTCTCCCTCTCTATTGAGACAGGAAAAAAAAATAAAAAAAATCACATTTGATTCAGTTTGATAGCAGAACTGGGTCATGATTTGAGAAATGTTCCTCACACCACAGCAGGGACACATACAACACACACGCAGAGACACACAACACGCTCTCTGCCAGCTATGACCTGCCAGCAGCTCCACCATTGCCAATTAATTTTACAGGGAGTTAATCATATTATTTATGCACATTAAGAACGTGCAGCCTGCCCAGGCTCTGCACTGTCATCTCAGATGAAAAATATCAACTTCACCTAAATGATGTGACCGTGAAAAGGGGACATCTTAGGATTTTTAAAAGTGCAGCGATTAGTGCTGTTTAGAAGATGGACTGAGAAAACACCAAAGTGGATACATGGAAATATCTGGCAGTCGCTTTGCTTCAGACCAAAATAGCTGAAGCTCTTGCTTTTCCAATACTTTCCATCAGCAACAGCTTTGGCTTTTGTGCTAAACATCACATTTCAGCATCACAATGTGCCACAAAATCATAGTCGATGTTAATGACGAGACAGCCAGATACAGCCTGAATAAACACATCAACCCATGAAGCGTTTGGTTCAGGAGCGTCACTGATCGACACTAATCAGACAGTGACCCCAACTCAAAGTTAATCAAGGGTAAATAACAGCGGAAAAGTTTGTTCACACGAGGTTGTCCACACATTGCAGTTCTACTTTATATGTTACAGTGCTGATGCATTTATGTTAAAAGCTGCAATTCTCCAAAATTGACTTAGTTCAACAAATACACATTGTTTATCTTCTGTGTAATATGACAACAAGGTCCGGTTGCTCTTCATATTTAATAAAACATTTGCAATGAATTTTTGGAACAAGGGCCTTTCTGCAGTTTGCATGTTCTCCCCGTGCCTTCGTGGGTTTTCTCCGGGTTCTCCGGTTTCCACAATCCAAAAACATGCCGATTTTGGGGATCGGGCAAATTGGAGTACGAGTGTGAATGGTTGTTTGTCTCTATGTGTGTCCCTGCGTACCCGCCTATCATCCTATGTCAGCTGAGATTGGCACAGCTAACAGACAGCCCCCAATCTCCATGCAACAACACATTTAACCATCACAATGACTCGGTAAGAATCCTGCATAGATCTGCTTTAATTATGTAGCATTTGAATGCAAAACAAATCATCAGCGCGAGGAAGACCTTTGATGGATTTGAAACAATCAGAAATGACTTTGCAGTACAAATCCAGTTACAACTGTTCAGCGTACTTTCTGAACTGATAGTGCCATGAATTGTGAAACAAAAAAAGTAATTTCACTGAAGAGAACAAAGTATGAATAATATCTCAATGAAAGGTCACACGGCGCGAGATTTCATCAGACTTTTATTGAGAGTTGTGAGGATCACGGAGCAGCGAGCCATGCAGAGAACCAGCATGGTACTGTGCATTGAAGTAATAATGGTATTGTACCTGGGTAATACTGATCCTGAGCCAGTCGTGGTTCTCGTCCGAGAACGGGAAACGTGAATCATTATCGACAAAGCAAAAGCACAGTGAGAACTGACACAGGCATGTGTGTATGTGAGTGTGTGTGTGTAAAAGAGAGAGAGTACACAAGCAAACTAAAGTGAGTGACCAGAACAGTTGTGCATAGTAGTATTTAAAAAGATTTGTGCTGACAGGGCGAGATGTTATTTAAGCATATAGATGCATTACATACATTTATAAGTGGGACAATAAAGAATAATCTCCTGTAGTTAATGCCCTTACTTGGCTCATGGATAGCTGCAGTCCACCAGGTCAGAGTGCTATTCAGAGCCGATATTTATATATATATATATATATGTATGCATGTATATATACACACAGCATCTTTTTAAAGCTATTTACAAATACTGTCATCGTTGTATTTACAGTTATTGCTGCAACAAAGGCAGTGTGTTCCTGCCTTGTGGTTTATTGTAATAGAGCAATAAATCAAATGATGTGAGGTCACGGTTGCCCTTTATCACCTTTAATTACAGCAACAATAACATAACAGTCCCTCATTGTTACTTAACAGTAACCACGTGTGCTGTGTGAAACGTAGCCTTTTATCAAAAGAAATCTCAGCGTGTTTTCGGACAAGTGTATGATCTTCTGTGACAACACTGAGTTTGGTTTTTAATTCATTATCCTGAATTACATTATTATTATTTATTTATTTATTTTTCCTTTTTGCTCCCTGGAAGAAAACACACACACGAGGCGGCGAACAGGCGACTGAATAACACGGGACATTAGATGCACATAAACCATGGACGACGCAGACTAGAACAACAAGGAAGCAGAATCTAGTGATTGATCTTTAGCGTTGCGCGGAACAGAGGGAGCTATAAAAATCTGTGAGTGTGGAAAGTCAGTGTGACTGAAGGGCGTACGGAGAGCCAACACACAGAGAGAGAGAGAGAAGCTCCCCTGAGGTGCACGGAGAGCATTTGTCACATCGGTGCTGTGAAGAGCAAAAATGCACTGTAATCTAATCACAGCAGAACAGTCTGACATACAGTGTGTGTGTGTTGTGACTTTCATTTGACCAACGTGTGGCAGAGAATTCTTTTAAAATTTGTACATGATGTAATACCTGAATCGTTTTGTGGCGAATAGCAGCAGTGACACATGAGGAATCCGACACGAGAGCAGCTGGGCGCACATGTGCGAGTCTGCACATCCACAAAACTGTGTCATTTCATTACTTTAGCTGAATCTACTGAGCCAAAAGGAAACAACCGGACAAAATGGGCTACAATCCTGATTCACAATCTCGTATGTCTCCTTTTCACAAACAACAGAATGAAGACAGGAAGGTCCTCAGACGGGCCTCGGCGTCGCATAAAGTCATCCTCTTGTCTTTTTCGCAGGTGGGAGGCCAATACAGGTGGCTAATGAGGTAGCCAAACTTCCTGCACACGTATCCCCTTTTATGTGATGCTACATATCTGTGGTGAGTGTGTATGGAACCACACAAAGTAAAACTTGTGCTACGGTAAAAAAAAAAAAAACAGTAGCTCTAAAGAACCGTGAAGAAGTCGCCGCCCCCCCCGTCTTAACCTTTCACCTCAGTGGTCAAAAACCACATTGCCGGTCGTCGTCGTTGTCGTCCACTCGAGCTGCTACTTCCATGCCACTGTTTTTGGAGGGGCGGTGGTGATGTGGGTGGCTGGTGGTCAGAGAGGTGTTTGGGTAAACACTCCTGAGCATCTCTCTGTCATAGTGAACGTCTCTATCAAACCGAGGGTCACGGAGAAATGCGCCGCCATCATATTTCCAGCAGATACTTCACAGGGACCAGGCCTCTCTTCTTGCCGCTCGTCAGCCGCAGGAAACCGTCAGCGTCCTCGTTCTTCCCCACACAGATCTGCAGAGAGAGAGAGAGCAGAGGGTGGGGGGGGGGAAGGAGGGGAAAGTAAGCTGCCCTCCAAGACAACATGCTTTACTCTCTGCTAATCTCTTTCTGCACGAATTTGCATACGTTTTAAAAATGTGTTTATGGGGATGTGTCATGTTATGCCTGTTCACCTGGGCCTCCTTTACAGTCATCTGGCCTTTGTCTCGGTTGCCGTGGAAACCGGCGGTGACCTTCCACACCCGCTCGCTGGGGCGGACCCGCTGCACAAAGTTGGCTGGGAAAAATCCCACCTTGTCTCTGCTTTTCCCCTGAGTTCAACACGCGCACACACACACAGAGAAACACACGCTGTCCTTTAAGTAATCGGCCAAAATTCATTGGCTTGTTGACTGAAAACAAACACAAAAAATGACATATTTGTGTTTTAACACAGGCAGCTTCCACAACGTGATCCGCAGTCCTTGTTTGCATGACCAGTCGCATAAATATTCCTCTAAATTTATCACAGAAACAGTGAATTCAAATCTATCCATCCATCCATCCATCCATCTACTTTATATTATGCATGGATTTTATTTTTTTAAACATTTAAATCACAGAGAATGTTTCACGCTACTTTCCATTAAGCTTTTCAGTATGAACGCTCCAAAAAACCCAACCCTATAGCCGATCAAAGAGCAGAAATAAGCAAGTTATTTGACTTAAATCCATGCCAAGAGTCTGTAACAAGTGTCACCAGCAGAAATGTGCCTTTTATGTTAAAGACCCGTCTGTGTAGGTGAAGCTTAATCTCTTCATTCGCCTCACACAAAGACATCTTCCTCTTCACGTGAACGACTTCTGCTGACACCCACACCTGCACTCCTTCAAGCACACCCACCGACTCTCGACTGCGACTGTCTGTGTGAACAACGCTCACCTTCCACCAGTCCTCATTGGCGTCATCTGTGACTTGGACTCTGTCTCCAGGCCTGGATGAAAAACAGTCAAAGAAAAGCTCCATGAGAAGCCTAGTTAAGTCAGGATTTGACCATTAACTTCACTAGAATCTGATTTTTTTTTGAGTGGACGGTCAGATAAAAAAGCACCACATGCATATTGTGACCACACTCAGCAGTTTCCTGCACCTACAATCCTACAAACACTCTTTCTCTTCTCTCACACACTCGCAGCTGTTTGTCCTTCTCGGACTCGCAGTGCGCTCCTTTCCTCCCACCACCCTGAACCCTACAACCCCCCCCGCGTGTGTGTGTGTGTGTGTGTGTGTCCCGCTGAGGAAGCAGATGTTGTTTGAGTGCGAGTGGAATTTTGTCCAGGTAAACACTTCTCTTAACCGCTTACTCTCATGCGCTCACACACAGAACGCAAAAGAAAGTGAACTGACTGTAGCTCCAAGTCGTCCTTCTCCTGAGGGAGGAACTTGTAGAGCGCCACGTAGGTGTGGATGGAGTGGACCTCTACTCGTTTGGGAGTCTGACGAAAAGACAAATACGGAGAGTTTTAAAGACATTATCGGTTTCAGAAGAATGGAGAGAAAAAGAGAAAATGCGGCTGAATGATGAGATGAATGCCGACTGCACACCTTCAGACTGACCCTGTCTTCTGAATCGGCCTTCTCGCTTTCAGGAGGGGTGAGCACTGGAGAGACCGACGTGAAAACGCAAAGAGTGAAAAGGAAGAGAGGGAAGGAAAAAAGAAACACACAATGAGACACAGCATTAATAAACATGTGAAGGGGGGAGGGGGGGGGGGGGGCGAGAGAGAGAGAGAGAGGTCCTGTCACTTTGCAGCAAACAGAAGGAAGGTCTTAGTGAAGGTCAGTAACTGAAGTGGCAGCAGCACAAACACAGATGATCCCTTCTCCTGCCACTAAAGTGGGGAAAGAACACACACACAGAGACAGACACACACCACCTCTATAATGTCCTTAAGGCCCGTGCGTTCCGTTTGCAATGTTGCAATGCTTCTGTGCATTTTAACAAAAGCATTTAAGAACCCATCGTCTAGTTATTAGCACACATTTATAAATAAATCATAGTTGTGTCTATTCCAAATATATGATAACAGGGTGGGTATGAAGGATCAGTGCAGTGTATTATTGTTATTATTATTATTATTATGATACATGTATTTTTAGACCAATCCGTGTATCATTAGTTCATTCGAATTTCAAAATCAGAAAATGAGCCGTAATCAATTTTGTTTTATTTTGAAAATGATTTAACGAATGAGACACGGGCTTAACACAAACATCTTCACTTCTTCAAAGATGGTGAATTTGACTCTCTAGCTTCTTATTTCATACTGACGAAATGAAAAGATGATATTATTTAGAATGAATTAACACATGCCCATACTGAGATGTGACATACGCCTATAAAAGGCAATGTTTACCAGAGCATGACCAACATACAGCAGTATTTAGACTACCACATTATGCTATGTATTTTCTTTTTGTGTTGGATGAAAAACAATGAAGGGAAATATGCTTATTTATTTATATGAGCACATCAACACCACTTTAATGTGAACTACAACCAGCAGGTGGTTTGCTTAATTTAGCACAAAGACTGGAAAACTGGGGGGAAACAGCCTGCCTCATATGAAGAGAAATGAGCTGCAGAAAAGGCAGCGATGCACCCAAACAGACTCGCTAGTCATAGGCTGCAGCTCTCTGGATCCGTCACTGATGGTGTTTTAAGTTAAACGCCAGCTCTTTGGTGACAAATTTATGTCATTTGAGGAACTGGCGCACCATGACACCATTCCCTCTCAACTCCCAACTCTGTTATGACTCGGAAAAGACTGCTTTAACATGAAGTGCATAAAAGTAAGTCAACTATAATCAGCAGGGGATGTCAAATGTCTTTGTGTGTGTGTGTGTGTAGGATTATATTAATTATCGTTGTCTATACAAGCTTACATGATGTGTATGTGTATTTTTTTTTTAAATGAAACTCAGCCATTATTAAATCAATTATTTGCACTTGCTATATTTCTTGTACTGTGTCCCCAAAATGGCTGATGTGCAAAGGGCCAACTATACATAAAGTGGACTAAATAAGGCAAGTACCATCAAAAAAAAACAAAAAACCAACAAACATTTCTTAACTTAAAGAAAATGATAAGGAAAACTCTGTTACTTACTTCCTGGGATGTGTTCCTCTTCAGCAATAGGCTGGTTTTCTAGTTTGTCTTGCAGTTTCTCTGCCTGGTGAAACAGCAAATTCAACAATATTGTTTGTGCGCCTAATGTCAGCATGAATTCACGGTGTATGAATGAGCGTGTTGCTGCGCGAGTGTTTTATACCTCATGACAGGGAGACTCTGAGATACTGCCGAAGCTGGAGCGGCTCATCTGAGCCAGCGATGTCCCGTAGCGCAGTGCTTCATACACGGGGTCAACAATGCCATTATCTGCTTCTACCCACAGGCAGACAAGGTGGAACAGAGCAACATATGCGCAAATTTATAGCTGACAACGTAGTGACAAGGCACACACACACACACACACCGGCACAGTGGCCTGACAAGCACCAAGGACTGAGTGATTACTCATCCTGAGAGTTTTCTGAGCTGTTTGCTGATGTGATAAATCAGCCAGCGTTTTCCATCACTCACCCTGAGCAGCAGGAGCCTCTCTGACCACACCCAGTGGATCAATGGTGAGCAGTGGAGAGCTGAAGTTTCTCTTGAAGGCTCCGGTCTAAGACGCCGACAGAAAAGGGAAGAAAAGGGTCAATACCAGTGGTTATGGTATGTGGGAAAGGTAAGCCTTCAGTATTAGTCAATATGTTATTTCATGCTTTCAACCAACCTGAAATCCACTTGCATTCATAGTTTTTCAGTTTATTTTGAAGATATTACACAGTTTGTGAAAAACATGGAAGGCGTATGTGACTGGCGACTCTTGAGTATGTTTCTGAACTACTTTTTATTTTAGTTATAAAATAAAAAGTAGTTCAGAGACTTATTACAGTAGCTCTATTCCACAATCTATTTATGATTGCGACTCTCTGCCCATATTTAAAACCCACCTTATTAGTCATTATGACCATGTGCTATTTATTTTCTACTCATTTTAATTGGCCTTTTTTAATCTACGTTCTTATTTTTTAATTTGCTATTTGTAAGGGGTCGTGAAAGGCACCTACTAAATAAAACATTTATTTATTATTATTATCATTATTAATAATCTCTGAAAAAACACACCGTCTTCACCTACGTAACCAAACTTTAAAAATGTACACCGACACCGACAGTGGGAAGTGTGAGTCCTTCAGTTCAAGGACGGTAGAAGAAAGAAGAAAAATTAATATAAAGATCATTTCCATCTTAACCCTTCATCAGCGTCTTTGGCCTGTTTTTGGACATAGAGACAAAAACTCAAACAAATGTTATTTTAAATATGTGTTACACTGAGCTGCAACTAACGATTATTTTCACAATTGATTGATCCGTCGATCATTTTCTCGATTAATCGAGAAATCGTTGTTTCCAGAAAATGTTGAAAACCGTTGATCAGAGTTTGTCAAACATGGAAATGATGGTGATCTCAAATGTCTTGTCTTGTCCACAAACCAAAATGAGTCAGTTGTAATGATTTCTCTGTGATATGGAGCCAAGAAAACAGAAAATACTTACATTTAAGAAGCTGAAACGATCAGAAATCTCGTTTTAATAGTGAGAAGCTTCAAACCGATTAATCCATTATCAAATTAGTCGCCGATTTGTTTAGCAATCGATTAATCGAGTAATTGTTTCAGCTCTACAAATTTAACATGCAAAATTTTAACATGCACTAATTTGTAAATAACTGCCAAATATTGAGTTATTCTAGAAAAATGGGCAAAAGCACTTTACTCACAGGACATTTTATGGCCTTTTTATGGTTAAAATAAGCAAAAAAAGGGTTAAAGAGGCAACAGGTAGTTTTTGTGAAAAACACTATGCTACCATCTTCAGTTTTAGATCCACATTAATGTACTTCCTGTATTTCCAAAATGAAATGTCAATTATTTCCGACTAAACTAATCAAAGAGAAATTGATGCATCCGTTTTTGACAAAACATACTTATCAAAAAATTGATAAAGCTCAAATCATGATACAGGATGTAGTTACAGAGTGATAAATCTCTTGATACGATCACCTGATACGATCTCTCACTGCACGGACTCCAGTGACAGTCGCCATCATTGTTGGGAGCTGAATTCCCGCAGAAACATCCTCTGACACAGCAGTAAAACAGCTAATGGAGTACGACTGCAACTTTTTTTTTTTCTTTTTTTTTTTCCTCATCTGCCTTCAAGCTTAATCATGTGTGCGCTTTGTGTGCCGAGGCACAACAAAGGTCTGGTTCTGTCAGACTCCAGCGGAGTGCACATCTGCTACTTTAACCAGCTTTGATATCAGATTGGTTTTCTTTATTTAGCAGGAAAAATATGTTAGGCGTCCGTACATGACTCATCAGACTGCGAGATAACACGGCAGAGTCCTGGTTTTGACAGAAGGGCTGTGATAAATCCGGCGTGTGCCGCAAATAGAATCTGTTTATAAAGATAGTATCTGAGCTTCACATATCTCCTTTCATCAGTTTCACAGGGAGTGATATACGAGGGAAATAATAACATTAGATGAATGGATTTAATATTTGCTTTATTTTTGGCCCAATTCAGGATGGCGAAAAATAAAGCAGCTTTCAAAAGGTCTGGCATTGTTCTGCTGGCGCCGCAAATCATTTCGCATGAAAATATAATTTGGAAGATCATCCTTGATGAATAATTGAGCAATGATTTAAGGAAATACTTAATGTTGACGAGGGTCAGTAGCTGTAACCGATGGAGTAATCGTTCGGTCAATAAAATGTCAGAAAATGTGTCAAACCTGTAAATGATGAGGTTCTCAAATGTCCTTTTTTTGTACATGATCCAAAATCATTCAGTTTTAATGATTTCTTTGTTAAATGGAGCAAAGTAAACCAGCAAATAATCACATTTAAAAAGCTGAAAACAATCTGAAAACTTGTTTTAATTCTTAAAAAAAACAACTAAAACCCAATATTAATCTATTATCAAAATAGTTGATATCGACTAATGCAGAAATAGTTTCAGCCCTAAAGTTGAGCATTAACATCTGACCGTTATTGTTGCATTCAAAAATTCAAGTCACAAGAAATAGCTGCCTGAAACTAACTAAATATTGTGTTTATGTAGTGTAAGTGTTATTATTCAAGCTGCAACAATTAATTAGTTACAGTTGTATTAATCACAAACTATTTTGAGCAATTTGAGTATTTGTTTCTAATAATAATAATAATAATAATAATAATAATAATAATAATAATACTACTAATAATAATAATGATCATATTCTGTAAATATGTTCTGGTTTGTTTGCTTCTCTTTGACAGTCAACTCCTTGTCATTTTGAGGTTTTTGAAGCTGTGAAGCTTCAAGCTATTTTACACCATCTTCTGTCTGTTTATGGACCAAACAACATATCAGCCAATTAAGGAACGATTAAGAAGGCCAATCAATAATGAAAAAAAAAGAATTATCTGCTGTCCTAACATTGATTATTTAGACAGAAATTCAAACACAGAAATGTGAAAAGAAGTTGCATCGTAGCATCTTGGCAAAGTTCAGTAACATCATTTCACCGCTTGTTTTTCTGACTCCAAAGCAATTATTTATATCACTGATGTAAAATAGAAGCAAATCATGTTTGAGGAGATGGAAGCAAGATTTATTTATTTTGCATTTTAGTAACAAATAATTAAAACAGCAACAAACTACAGTCAAATGAGTTCACTCAGTGCTGATTAAGCTCATCCGCTCCACCCAACTCTGTGTTTCTCAGTATAGTGGTGTATAGTGGCAACATTCCTGCACTGCACACAGGAAGTGACTGGTCTTATGTCAAGACAGACAGACAGACAAGAGCAACATTGCGCTAGTAAAGTGAGACAGGTGTGACTGAAATCCTAAAGAAGCCTCAACAAAAAGTGTCAGAAATGAATTTTACTGCTCAAGAAACCACTCCAACAGTTTGATGGGATAAATGCTTCTTGTCCCCGCCCACCCCTGTGCTGCTGCTGTATACACACACACATGCTCCCTCAGTCGAGCCTGAGAATTAGGGCTGAATTCAGAAATCGCAGTAGGTTGTATTGTGATTTCCTGAACAAAAACCACCAACAGTTAAGTAGCAAAATAGTTGAATATCTTCTGTCAGTAGACTTTTTGAATAATTAAGGAATAATTGCAGCTCTGGCATAATGTCTTTATTTTAACTGACACTGTTCGCTGTCCTTGTTCAAAAGGTGTTCGCCACATTTGGCAGGAAACGCCCGAAACGCCAAACTCAAACAAAATAAAAGTGCTCTCTGGCGACGGACTTGGTTAATGCTGCACTGTCTGTCAGATTACGGGACTTAATGAGCGACAATGGGCCTCATCTCCTCCGCCAGTGCTGCAAAATGAAACAGAGTGATGTGTTCGGGACCGAGTTCAGACACATGATTTCATCAGCATCACAGACCTTCCCTTTCACATCAGATAGCCTCACACTACTTCCATAATTACATCTCAGTCCATCAGTGCTGGGGAGCTTGCAGCATTACTGGACAGTCTGAGACATTGGGGGGAAGAGATCATTTTACACTCTGCTCAGTTAACGTCCTGTGAAAGCGAGATTGCACGCCCACTGCTGGATTATAAAGCAGACAAGAACACAATTTCAATCAATCCTTTATCATGCAGTAGTTGGTACACATGTATCCATATCAGTGGGAATCATAAAAAAAAACAAGCAGCGGTCACAACAACCTCACAAGATAACACTGGGACTCTCACACTGAGGTAAAGATGGATCTAGCACTAGGAGAACGTGCTTCACTACACTGGGAAGGGGAAAACAATGAGAAACCGGTAATCACAACAAATTGGGGTCTGCACTCTGATACAACACAAGAAAAATGTTAACAAAATAAAAATAGTAATGACAATACACACAATTCAGGTAACTTTAAACTTCATAGTTCATTTCCTTCACTTCTGATGAACTTGAGAAAAGAGGGCTTGAGATTTGAAGCGTGATTCGCTTATTAAGGTGAGAGATGATGCTTTGTTTAGTTTGCTTAGGTTCATTTTAGGGTTAGGCGTCGACTAGTTATGGTTAAAGTTAGGGATGAGGTTTTGTTTGGGCTGTTCACTTCAAACAAGTCAATACAGCGTCCTAAGTAGAAAAGCTGCACAAACCTGTGTGTGTGTGTGTGTGTGTGTGTGTAAGTAAAGCTGTCCTGCAGAAGCGATTACTTCTTTGCAGAGCTCAGCAGGCCCTCTTCCTTAATCAAACTGTAATACATCTTTAAGCT
The DNA here is from genome assembly GCF_958295425.1 of Solea solea. NCBI lineage: Eukaryota > Metazoa > Chordata > Actinopteri > Pleuronectiformes > Soleidae > Solea > Solea solea. Next base: position 14,364,986 of record NC_081154.1, on the reverse strand, counting down.
TAATTAACATTGATTAGCGGAAGATTGCCATGATTCTAAAGTCATTTAAAGCCATTTAGAAGTGAAGCAGTAATTGGTCATATACAATAGGACTGAACTTGGCAAACGGGCCGAGAGCGAGTCCTTGATTCTGAACGATGCTTTGCAGAAATACGACGTGGTCGGAGGTTGTGCCAGCTCACGTTTGTTTGTTTTCTAAAAAGTTTATCTGAAGGTGTAACTCTGCTAATCTGTCCATCAGATCACATGGATTGAATGTATAACATCACAATGATGCGCCGCCATCACCAAGGCTTTGTTTTTATGACATGCTGCCATGTTGTTTTTTTACGACTGGTGTTTCATAAATTATGTAATGTCTTGCATTATTTAGTAAAATATGTATTTATAGAGTTTATGGGTTGAGGTGGTGCCAGGGCAACATTTTATTTCACTGCAGTTTATTGTGCACTGTACTTTGAGATTATTTCCACAACATTAGGATTTTATTTTCCTACTTTTATTTCAGAGTCAAATAAAAATTATTTGTATAATGCAACGTGGCCAAAAATGTTTTTAAACAGAAAATAAAAGAATGATATCTATATATACATTTATATCAAAGTGTATTAACACAATGTATGAACACAGAGATAAATTATGTATATATATATAAAAAACATATAGCAATAATGTTATTGATTATTGCCTCGGCCCTTAGAACTTTAAATGAAACCTAATCAAATGTCCTTATTGACCTTTTTACCCACAGAAGTTTTGGATGACGCACTGAGTGGCTGAGTGTCATTGATGGACCTGGACCTTCTGTAGATCTAAAAGGAGAAGCCTTGTGCTCCCTGTGGTTTCAGTAAAACGCCTAATCCTTGCTTTGATGGGTGTGCAGTGATCGAAAGGGACACTGCCGAGAGGCTTGGTGGGAGCCCGCCATGTCATATCCTCGAGGGACAGCGAGTGCCTCAAACACTCACTGAATTTCACACTGAATTGTCCAGACCAGCTGGTACAGGGAGATATTGATTTTCCAATTGAGTCGGGGGGGGGGGGGTCTGCACTGAGACAAGAGCGAGAGGAAGACAGAAGGGTGTAATGTGAGAAGAGCAGTACATACCAGAGGAAGGACAAGGTGGGGGGGGGGGGATAAACATGGAAACTTTATCAGCGTCATCTGCTTTTTGTCCTTTAAAACATTTCATATCGATGCTGCCCTTTCACATGTGGTCACTCCACATTCCATTTATAACCCCAGCGTTTCTGTCCCTGCTGGTTCGAAGAGGGATTTACGCTCTGTTAACACGATGGGGGGCTTTGAGGCTAAGCACATTACGAGGACTAACGCTATGCCAAGTGACTCAGAGAGACACAATTACAGCATCCGGATACTATTACATTATTCTGCTGACGGAGCATACTGGCTTAAACTCTGCCTCACAGTGAGCCAGTGCACTTTTAGTCCATTTTAAAAACAAACACAACTGATAAACTCTGTAAGAGACATTTCCCCCCATGGTGAGCTACATGGCTCCAAGAGAAGTGCAGCAAATTAGCAATTTATTATTATTAACTGGGGAAAAAAAAGCATTTCATCTCAATGACATCAACTGTGTCTTCGAATATAGCATTGTTCCATTAAACAAGACAACTAGAGATCTACTCAAAAATAAGGAAATGTAACCTTGCAGTTGTAAGCCTTTACCAACCAGTCACCGTGCAGTTTGCATTCATGTCTCGAAGTCTGTTCTTGCATGATAGACAACTGAATATAGTGACAGATTTTGAAAGTAACGATTATTTTCATAATCGATTAATCTGTCAATTATTTTCCCGATTAATCGGTTCATCGGTTCAAAATCTCAGAAACCTTAAAAAATGTTGATCGGTGTTCGTCAAACCTGGAAATGGTGATGTTCTCAAATGTCTTGTTTTGTCCACAAACCAAAATGATTAACTTTTAATGATTTCTTTGTTATCCAGAGCAAAGAAATTAAGAAAATATTCACATTTAAGAAGCAATTAAACAAATCGGAAAATCTTGTTTTAATCATGAACAAA